>NC_135217.1:17465300-17652800 GCF_052324685.1 Brachyhypopomus gauderio | reverse complement strand
CTTGCCACCCTCACCAAGTCGTGCAGTATCACCACGCCTGATCACTTCAACACCTAGAGGTTAAATTTCCAGTGGACAACGACAGTAATTGCTAACCACCTAAATTGTAGCGATTAAAAAAGTAAAATAAATGCTGTAACTTAAAATGTGTACATTTAAAACATACATGTGCAATATTTAAAAACTATTTATTATGGTTTTAAAGATAATTTATTTGATTAAGTTTTATAAAATATTACTAGACCATGTAGCAACCATTTTTACAAATGGTGTGTATTTAACCTGTTTATTTATTTAGGTGATTGAAAAGCGTGTAAAAATGTACTCCTGTAGCATTGAAAGTGTTATGTATAAAGTAATTTGTACACAATAAAACCGTCTTTTACAAATATTTACATTGTTATTGTTATATTTACTCAAAATGTCTTTTATTTTTATTTATTTTTTATTTATTTTACCTTTATTTAACCAGAAAAATACCTCTTAAAAAACCTCTTTTCCAAGAGTGTCCTGGCCAAGACAGCCGCATGAAACATTTAAAATACAATAACAGATTTACAAAGCCGATGACAAGAAATGTAACAGAATTAAATATTTTTACAATTGCAAAAGCCTAATCTGTGAGTGTGTAGTGCTGTATTAGTGTTCATGTTCAGATGAAGGCAACGTTATCTGGATATTAATATGTTAGGGCTGGGCACTCAGGATATCTGGGACAATTAGGACTGGTCATAAAATATGACCCTTTCATATTCTAATCACAAGCTATAGATGAATGTCCGAGTTCAAAATTGTAACAATATACATACACAGCTGTAAGAAGTGGCGAGAGAAAGGCAGGAAGCTAATGCTAAAGCTCCTTTTATGAAAGTGTGTTGTACAAATTACTTTCTAAAATATTTATTGCTATTGATTACCTACTGACCGAAGAATAAATCTCATTTATAAATATGTAATGCTGAACCAGTGATTTTGTTTGGGAGTAAGAAGACATTATCCAATGCATGTTCTAGCAATGCATGGACAAGTGCTGGAATTGAAAAAGGAAATGAAAGTATGATAAAATAAACTCTTATAATGGGAAAAGTGACAGTGAAGTGACAGGAACTGATATGACAGGAAATGCTAAGCATCATGACATATATCTATCAGCATAAAGAAAACCTCAAAATCAAACCTTTAAAGTTCAAGTCCTGCTGCTCAGTGATGCTGGCCCCTGTGGAACTAACTCTGACAACAAGGGACAGGAAGTCTGTCTGAATCTCATCATCTTCAGTGTGTTCCTGGACCCTGAGTTCACGTGTTGTGCTCACCGAGCTGGTTGTTATTTGTTGGTGTGTTGGTTATTTTTGCTGATTGTGCTGGTGAGGGCTCAGTGTGGGTTCAAGGTGTGAACCCTGTTTTCAGTAATGTGGTGTGACCCTGTGATGCAGTGCCTTATATGCAAGGCTGTCGAGTTTGTGACGCACTTTATATTTTACTACCCGATCGAGCTGGTGAATAAAAAGTGAAGCATCCTCACAAACAATCAAACAACTCTGACCGTGACACCTTCAGTCCGCACGAGAGAACCATGATGTGCTGGAATACAAAGTTATGCACTCTGGCTGTGCTGATGACCATTTTTGGATACATAGGCAGTGTATCTGGCAACTGTAAGTATATGCCAACACACCAGTGTAATTTCACTTAAGACATTAAAGTGATATTTGGAAATTGGCATTCATTTAACTAAGCCATAGAATATACTATATGTAATCAAAAGGTTATGGAAATGTGAATTTAAAGGAAACTGTGGCATTCAGGATTTTTTCAGTAGATATTTGTGTCTCATGGTGTTTTTAAAAGTAGTCGCTCACCTGGTTGGTGTTTCTGCTGCACTGATAATACATCTTGTTTGTATTGTGACCAAAGCAGTAGAGGGTTTTGATTGTTTGGCTTTAGTCAGTATGAATGACATTAATATATACCCTAAACAATCCATGATACATTTAATGAAACAGAAACTGTTGAGTGTTTTAGTATGCATGTCTTTTAGGACTTTCATTATTATGCACTGATGCATTTGGAAAGTCACACCCTCTCTCTCTCTCTTTCTTTCCCTCCCAGTGCGTAGACCAGCTAAAGTTGGTCTTGTGTGCTGTAAGGCAGTGTCCAGAGCACCAATCCCCCCTGCAATAAAACTCATTGGATACAAGCACCAGAACGCCCTGGCACCTTGTGTCCGAGCAGTCCTGTACGTAACTTTATGTATCATTTAATATTCCTATGAAAACTTTCTAAAATACCACAGAAAACTCATTTAGATCTCATTTATCTTTATAGATTTTTCTCTGAGACTGAAAAATACTGCTCTAATCCTACTGCACGCTGGCTTCCAAAGAAACTGAAAGGTAGTGCACTAACATCAACCTCTACACCACTATCAACTGCTAGTCTATATCCTGTCTAGATACAATGTCTGCGTTTAGTCATGGTGTATGTACTTCATGAGTTTGGCATATAATTATCACTGATACCATTGAAAACTTGATACTGTAATAATGAATCAAAACGCATAATTTCACTGAGAATTTGCATTTCATGCTTGACCATCCCATGTGTACAAAACAACTAATTGCAGTTCAGTTATGTGGTCAATAGGTTCAGCCTAACTCAGTACGCACATAATGCTTTTAAAATATTTAAATCACGTCATATTGAGTACGAGTAAAAGATGTGGACACAGATCTGGAGTGAATGTTTACTTTTAATTAAGTCTTAAAGACATTTTAATGGCACGTTGAGAATATAGTCTCTCACACACAAGGCCTGATTCTATAACATCATAGGGCATGCAACACTGTCATCGTGAGGTGTCTTCAAAGAATCTAAAATAGTCTATTTTTTATACAAATAATCAATAATCACCTGTTATTTCATTGCTTTGATACCTCTACTATTTTTATGTAGAAATATAAAATAAGTATAGAAATAATTGGTATATCAAAACTTGTGACTGGTAATGTAAACTCTCTTTGTTTTATCTTGCTAGTTACTTTGAGTGGAAGATCTTATGTGGCATATAAAGCTTCTAACTCAATCTGTCTTACAGGTCTGAAAGAGATCAAAGGCTGAAAATACATATCAAATCCAAAGGAAGCAACAAAAATTTGTTTATTTTTTTATTATCATTTTTTGGACTACATTTCATAATATGCTTTCATTGTATATGTTTTGATCATTATATAGTGTTGTAGTATTAATTATTAATTAATTTTAATCATTGTCAGGGTCAGACTTATTATTATGGTAAGCAGTGCTGTCCTTAATCAATAAAGCACCATTACAGTGTAAAAAATGAGTGTGATACGATGTCTCATTTCCCTTCCACATCACTACTGGGTTTAGAGGAGGAGCAGTTCCATGACTAATACCTGTACCCTCATCACATCACTGTTCAGTTCTGAGAAATGTGACTGTAACGGTGGAAGAGAAGGGGGAGTGGGCGAGGGTGAATGAGCGAGGGTGGTGCTGATGTCTTTACTGTCCATATTCAATATCACAACTCAGGAAGCGCAACAGCACGATAACAATGCGAGAAAGAAGAACAACACAGATGTGTGCGGTAGTGTTTAAACTGCAGTCACGTGATGAGCGCTGGGAGGGCATATTCAAAGGCTCCAGCAGCGTCTCTCTCTCTCTTTCTCTCTCTCTCTCCCTCTCTCTTTCTCTCTCTCTCTCCCTCTCTCTCTCTCTCAGGTTTAATGTGCTGCTCTGGTGATTGGAACCTGTGGGTTTAGAGCGTGGGCAACAAGAAACAGGCCCATGTAATGCAAAGGGTGTGTTGTAGGAGGGAGCCTGAAAATGGCAAAGTTGTGCAGGGCGTGACTGTGTGTGTGTGTGTGTGTGTGTGTGTGTGTGTGTGTGTGTGTGTGTGTGTGTGTGTGTGTGTGTGTGTGATAGTGTGTGGGCATCTCCCCTGAGCGAAGGGACCAGCTCACCGTGACAGTTATCTTGGCCTTTACTTTATGATTTAAAGCATATAGCATTATATAGACTGATGCACAGAAGGATCTCACAGTATTGCTTTACTTCTAAGGTGAGGAATTATTTTCAACATACTAATGGCAAGAGTGATGCAGGATACCAAGGCGTGAATATAGACTGTATTTAACTTTTAGCTTAGCTCTAATAGGTAAATTAGAGTTGTTAGAGTCCTTCTCCCCAATTGGTCGTGAGGAGCTTATTTCACTGGTGGAATCTGCTAAGCCCTCCACATGCATACTAGATGCCGTACCAACCCATCTACTTAAAGAATTTCTGCATAGCAATGTAGAACCTTTGCTTACTATAATTAATTATTCTCTGAGCCTGGGCTACATTCCCAGTTCATTTAAACTATCAGTTATCAAGCTGCTAATTAAAAAACCTGGTCTTAACCCCTAGGAACTGTCAAACTATAGGCCAATTTCTAATCTGTCATTCATATCCAAAATCTTAGAGAAAATAGTTTCTTCACAACTCTCTTCCTTCTTACAGACAGAACAGTCTTTTTATCCCATCACAGCACTGAAACAGCACTTACTAAAGTACTGAATGATCTCTGATAAAGGACACATTTCTTTTCTCATACTGCTAGACCTCAGTGACACCATTTTGACACCATTGATCATAATATTCTACTTAATAGGCTGGAGACACTCATTGGCATAAGAGGTCAAGCACTTTCCTGGTTCAGGTCCTACCTGACAGATTGTTACCAATTTGTACTAGTAAATGACGAATGCTCAGAGCATTCTAAGGTAAAGTATGGTGTCCCACAAGGACTATGTACTGGGCCCCATATTATTCTCATTATATATGCTACCACTGGGCACTATCATTCGTAGGCATGGTATTAGCTTCCATTGCTACGCAGATGATTGTATATATATATAGATAGTTGTATATATCTTCTAATCCAGATGATATCACTACAACTCTCAAGATTGAGAACTGCGTCCAGGACATTAAAAATTGGATGGCGTTTATTTTTCTTCAACTAAACTTCGATAAGACTGAGGTGCTGATTCTTGGGCCCAAAGCTGCTAGAAGCAATTGGGCTGATATTCCCCTTACGATAGATGGGTTTTCATTAACACCTAACTCTACCGCAAAAAGCTTGGGTGTTACTATTGATTCTGATCTTTTATTTGACACACATATATGCTATGTCACTATGGCTGCCTTTTCCCATTTACGTAATATTGCCAAGCTGAGACACTTACTTTCATTAACTGATGCAGAGAAGCTGAGAAATATTAATTTAAGTTTGAATGATGAATGAATCAATGAACATAAGCATAAACTTCAACATCTTGTTTATTTTTCCACCAGTCTACTACACAGACCAATAGATTAGTGCAGAAAACAGAGCAAACAGTTTTCAGAACACTGGAAATTCTGACCAAAAATGTTTTTGGGAGTTTTGCTCAGGATATTGGAATAAGAATAACTGAAGTAAATCAGAAGATGTTTTTTTTTCTTTAATTTCCCAGGCCTCTGCCACAGCCCTAAAGTCCTCTGCACAGGCATCTCCATAGTGCCTAGAAGTGGTCTTCTGCATGCTCAAAGCAAATGACTGGATCTTCCATTCATCATCTATAATATAAGCTGTCATGTTGCTAACAGAAGTCCACTGATCCCCAGTCAGAGCCACATTTGTGGCGATTTTCACAATAACCTGTTTTACTTCCCTTTCCTCATCATACAGCTGCTGGATTTTCTTCAACATTGTCTTTCTGGACGGCAGCTCGTAACTTGCATCAGCTGACGCAATTTGCAGCACTTCTTGTAAGCCTTCGACCACAGAGAGCGGTCTAGTCCACAGCAATCCATCTCGCCACTGAATTGGTCAATTTGTCCGGTTGCTGCGTAGGACTTCAGTTAGCCACGGGGCAGGTGGGGAAGGATCTGGCTGGCCTGGAGGAAAGAGGACACAAAAGCTTAACTGCAGACGATAGTGAAGAAAGCAATGTATCTGTGGCTGTATCCAAGGAAAGAGATAGAAAGGAATCAGGATGTGGAAGGGTAGTAAGGATAGTTGAAGCCAGAGATGAGTGAGAGCTGGAGTGCAGGTTACGTTGAGAGAATGATGAGTCTGAAGGAGAGGCATTGACAGGGAGAGCAGTAAGGGAGAATGTGAAAGATAGAAAGTGATGATCTGAGCAGTGTATGGGGGTTACTGTCATATCCAGTGCTGGGGCCGGTCTGCTGAATATCAGCTGTTGTTGTTTTGTTGCGTTGTGTGAGTCCCTCAGGTGGGCGGAGCCCGTGATCCGTCTCACCTGAGGGTCGTTTGTTTGCCTATATATGTCTTGTCTTTGTACCAGTTGACCGCTGGTCATTATATCCTTAATTTGGATCTATGTCACAGGTTTTTGGTTTACGCACTTTCAATTAAACCATCCTCTTTCCTTGAGACTTGGCGCGATCCCTTCCATTTATTTCGCACTCCCTGCCCGTCACAGAATGACCAGCCACTTTCGGAAGCCGCCAGTCTCTTTTGCTTTCTCCTTCATTCGTGGTCATGTCTCGTGGTAAGTGTTTGTCTGTGTGGTGTTTTGTGTGAAGAGCTCCGCCGTGCTTTTGTGTGTGTGTGTGGCACGGCAAGGACCAGGGCAGTCTGCCCTGGGAAAACTCTCTTGTTGTGTGTTATGAGTGTGTCCCGGTGAACAAACTCGAGGGTCAGTGTGCGTGCTCGCTTGTTATATGTTAAATGTTTTGTGTGTGTGACGCATTCGCCGCTCGTCACTGTCGCCTCACTCCCCGTGTGTCGTGTGTTGTATGTGGGGAGCGACTGCGACTCTGAGTGGCGCAACACCATCGTTTATATGTAGAGCACGTATGTATTGGTCCCGTTCGTTCGCTGTTGTCTCACTAATTCCTGTTTGTTTAGCCTTTGCGTGTGTGTTTTGTCCAAGCGTGTTTGTGAAATGTTAAATGTAATCCCACACATGCTCCTCCCCCTAAATGTGTGTTTGGGGGGGGGCGGTTGTGGTCCCGTGCCCGTCGATGGGGGGCGTTTGTGTTGGTGTGTGGTTGGGTGTGTGTGTGTGTTTTCTGTGCAGGTGCTTCTCCCTGGCGGTGGATCGCGGTGTTCCTGGACCTTGTGGGGGTCTCCACCTGGCAGGAGCCCCCTTATGTTGTGGGGTGACCAGAGCCCGGTCGTAAAGAGCCCCTCCCTAGAGGGCTTGGACCCCCGGATGTTTGGGGACCATGGGGCTCCGGGCTGAGAAGCTCCTGCTGAAGATGGAGATCCTCCCTCCTGCCCGGGGTGACCAGGAGGCCCTTGGGGCTGCTCCCCAGCCCGCAACGGGGGCTGTTCTGGGCCTCGGTCTCTGGCGCTCCTGGGTTGGGTGGAGGAGTCCACCTTGCGATGAGGGGCCCCGGGAGGGGTTGGCTCCCCAGGAGGCTGGGGTGACCCCTAGCAGAAGGCAGGGGTCAGCTCCGGGAGGAGGTAGGTCCAGTAGCCACGCCTCGGGGAGGTAACCTGCACACACACACATACACTAGGGATGATAAAGGAGCCGTAGCTCCTCGTCCTGTGAGGCTCACCAGCTGAAGGCCGGTTAGGGCGTGAGGGCCCTGTGACCGACTGGGGCGTGGTTTTGTGTTGTTACTGGCCCGGTCGGTCCAGGGTTCCGCCCAGGGAGGTGAGCTAATCAATGTTTTGTGTTTTGTATTTCAGCTCCTGGACAGCTCCCTTCATGTTTTGTGTGCAGCCGCTGTGTGCCACACACCCAGTGGAGGGGAGTGTGGCTTGGTGGGGGGGTCTGTCACGGTGAGGCGGCCCTCTACCGGTCGCCTCTGTCCACAGCGGCTGTTGTTGTTGTTGTTGTGTGACGTCGTGTGCGTCCCTCAGGTGGGCGGAGCCCGTGATCCGTCTCACCTGAGAGTCGTTTGTTTGCCTATATATGTTTTGTCTTTGTACCAGTTGACCGCTGGTCATTATATCCTTAATTTGGATCTATTGCACAGGTTTTGGTTTGCACACTTTCTATTAAACCATCCTTTTTCCCTGAGACTTGGCGTGATCGCTTCCTTTTTAGTTCGCACACCCTGCCCATCACAATGTCATGTTCATTATCTCAGTAGTATCTTCTACTGGACACTTCTATGATCAGTGATTAAATTGCTGATCTCTCTATCCTCTCCAACATATCCAACAGAAAGGCAACCCATGTGTGGACCTCACCCAAAACTCAAACAGGAACTGAAGAAGCACACAGTGTATTGGATAAGAACCAGAAGCTCTTTCAACACTTCATTGGTCGGGCCAAAGCTCATATTCATACCTCCCACCAGCCACCTCAACATCAGGAACACAGAAAGGAGATGAGACCCCAGTCTTTATGCAGCATACTGGGAAAAACCTGATTTTAAACCAGATATACATCCTTCTGATTACTTCATACATGATCACTTCATACTCTGAAATGAAGCAGTAAACTTCACATTACATATTAAGTGTTTTCAGGTAATTTACTGTTGAGGATTTGAGGATTGTCCTAGCACTCTGCTGCTATATATATATATATATATATATATATATATATATATATATATATATATATTACTAACTTATGTGCTATTCCAAAGCCAAAGCCACAAAACGTAATATAATATAAAGCTATTCTACCAACTGATATTCTAATCTAATCACTGATTACATGATTATCATTGTTATGTGATCAATTATCATCTAATCTGAGACAATGACAGATGAAAATCTCAACCCCCTGCCAACCCCCAGAAACAGGGTTTTAAAGTTGCATTTATGGTCGAATAGGACTCACATAAACATAAACAAACAAAAATTCTGTTTTGGTCATTTCCTATAGTTCTTTTTTTACCTGACAAGGACCGTTTTGTACATAGCAGAGCTTGATTTTAATAAATGTGTTGTGCTATATGTGAAATTTAGACAGTTCAAAAGTCTCCCAAGTAGCTCATTGCGCATGAATGACTACAACTAGCTACCAGGAGTAATTACGCAACAATTTAGATGAGTGTGTGAGAGAAATTATTGATTATTGACTAATCATCATTGATTAGATCATGTTTAGTTATTATAAGAGATCATTATGAACTTTATGATTTTGGACATGTCCATTCTGACTAAGCAGAAGGACTACAATAATGAAGTAGTGTGATTCAGTGTAACCATGTTTAGTTCATATTATGCATATGTGCTATATGTGACCCAGGTCAGGGAGAGTGCTGAGGGTAAGAGTACTCTGTTAACTGGTAGTCACTAGGCTACTAGTCTTGGGTCATTTAGCTTTCTCTGTGTTCAACTGATACATCAGTTGCTTCCGCTAACTCTAGGGAAGTCCATATTAGGAGATACACACATGTGAGACAAAGTAGCCTGCTGGACGCTTATGTTTTGGAACATGCTGTGCTAAAGATAACCTGCTGTTAGAACTGCTGAATTGTGTTTAAGATTGTATATAAGCAGGGGGACTGCCCCCCTGTCTTCAGAGTTGTCATGCTTGAATGAGACTCTCATGTCTGTGTCTGTCTTGTATCTGTCTTTGTCCTATTTATATATATTTATATTTTTGTAATAAATTAATCATTTAACCACGTCTGAGTCCTCATCCATTTATTAGAAAATTTCCACGACAATTTGGCGTCACGAACAGGATCGGCGAGAGGCACCCCGGAAAGCCGGTGACTGATCTTCGAGGACGCTCCCCGGGGGATGAGATCCCTGGCTGGGCTGGGCAAAGTGGGAACCCCACGAGCAAAGGGAAAGTACCTATCCAGGGAGTGATGTCACCGCCAGTCTCCGGTGGTGTTCTCCGCCCGATCTAACGAAAACCGCAGTAAGTGGGAATTTTCAGTTTAATTTTTTAGTTTAAGTGTTAAATATCCGCCAGTGTCCGCCCGCCGGATGATCTCTGTTATACGATAGGGATATAGTGAGATATCGCCTACAGAAAGTCTATACGGTGGGGATACTGTGGTATCGCCCAGGCAGGATAGGACTTAGCCTAGCGCCCGTCAGTCTGGGCAGGGATCCAGCTGGGCAGAAGCGCACTGATTAGACGTAATACGGTGTCGGCTAGCTTCGGAGCGGCAGAGATATCCCCCGGGGTTGGTACGAGTACTAAATTTTGAGGACCTTTTTTGACGTGTTTAATTGATTTGGGATTTTTTTTGGACCCCTCACACAAAAAAAAAAAAAGTGTGAAGGGTCATCTCTGAGATTGTCTAGAATTATGAGTAAACATCATTTGGGTAAAATTGGTAAAATACATAGTAAGAGTAAAGCATCGGAGGCTCATAGTTTCATCATAATAATAATAACTATAAGTGTAATTTACCAAATGACCAGAGATTATTTAGAAGATGTAATTCGACATGTGGGTTTTTGGGCTAAAGCATTATGGGTTTGGTTCAAAGGGAACACTGAGTGTAGACTATCTGCACCGACTAGTTGAGAGAGTAAAAACAGAGCCCTGAGGCGCAGATAGAAAAACGCGCAAGTATTTTGTTAAACATAAAGCAGATATGGAAGAAAAGGCAAAATGTTGGCTTAAAGAAGCCGAGAAAAGGCAAGCACGACAGGTAGGGATTAAAAAGTGTACTAACAAAAGTCTCTCAGTGTGTTGTTGTAGCCGACCAGACCTCGACGCTGCCCCGACGAGATCTGCGCCAGCCATCCCGGCTCAGCAACTGCACCAACTGCAAGATGCACCCACAGCCGCTACCCCTGCCTCCCGCACCTCCACCGCCAGTTCCAGCGCCACCAGCTCTGGCGCCACCACGACAGCAAACTCTGTCTGCCACACTTGCACTGCGAGCTCCAGCGCCATCAGTTCCGGTATCACAACCACAACCTCTGCCTCCCGCACTCCCACCAGCCCAACAGCTGCCGCTGCACCCAGGGCCGCTAGTCCCGTATGATGACGTCCACCAGGCGATGGAGTGTGCCCGCCAGGCAATGGAATGCGCCAGCCGGACGATGGGAAGCGCCACCTCCCCAACACCACCACCACCCCCGCCGCCCGCAACCACCGCCACCCCCGCCGCCAGCTTCACCCGTCGCAGCACATACAAGAAGCCGTGCCACAGAAAGAAAGGGTCAGGTGATGCTTGAACTGACCACCCCAGGGTGCGCAACGACCTTCCCAATGGTCAAGGTTGCAGGCCCTGAAGGAGACATAATGGTCCACCATCACTGGACAGGAGAGGACATCATGAAGGCGGCGGTGGGCCTGGGTAAACCGACAGAGATGGGAGGTAAGCGCTTCAGCGAAGAACTAAGAGATTTTGTTCAGTCTTGTCATCCAGTCAAACAAGATAGACCGAGACCGAACACCGGGAGACGTCCATCTCCACAACACTGAGTGGGAACCGCCAGCAGCTGCACACCCAGCCACTATCAACACGTCCAAAATAGCTGCATGTAAACAAGAAGACGGAGAACCTGTCAGCAACTTCCTCGTGAGACTGACCAGAGTTCACACCGACCACAGCGGTCTTGTAGCACCAGCACAACGAGCGGAGGCTGGCGGAGGCCCACCTGAGAAACAGCTTCCTGGTAAGCATGAGAAAAGACATCAGTGACCTCATCAGATCCCAGTGCACCGGGTACAACAACGCCACCCTGAAAACCATAGAAGATCATCAATCAAAGTTTATTTGTATAGCGCTTTTAACAACTCAAGTTGTCGCAAAGCAGCTTTACAGGGTTTACAAGGTTAACAATACTATGGGTCCAGAACCCTAATGAGCAAGCCAAAGGCGACAGTGGCGAGGAAAAACTCCCTATGATGATGGGGAATAGGAAGAAACCTCGGGAGAACCAAGACTCAAAAGGGAACCCATCCTCCATTGGGCGGCCCGTTAACACACAAATACACAAGTCACACACAATTCACACAATCAGACTAGGTAAAGGTAGAATTGAAAGTTCTGGGTTTTGATATTGTCACTGTAAATGTCTGTTGATGAATGCCAGGCTTTCATTCCGTGTCGGAGCAGTGATGCTGGTATTGTAGGCTCCGACTGCAGTGTTACTCCTCAGGTGAACCCCGGTATCAGCACATCCACCGGCAGCCAGACCATCCCCCAGGTGCCTGCAGGTGCCTGTATCCAATCGTCTTGGGTAGAGCCATGCAAGAAGATAGATAATACAGACTGAGTGGACATTAATTTATACCACCATTGATTTAAATGTACGTAGCTCACGTGCCAGTGATCAGCATGTGGCTCCGGCAGACTAATCTATAGCAGCATAAATAAAGGGAGGGGTTCAGAGGTGACTACAGGCATGAGGGCTCACTGAGACATTGCTTTCCAGTCAAGTCATAGTCACAAATAGAGTGATGCCAAGACACAGCTGGATGACAGCATCAACATCTCAGATCACCAGAAATCTCAATGTCTGGGGGCCCCCAAGCCCCTACACCTTACAAGGGGAATTTTAGCTGAAGGCTTGACTAAACAGGTGAGTCTTAAGTCTAGATTTAAAGATTGGAACTGTGTCAGAATCTCGGATTGGTGCTGGAAGGCTATTCTATAATTGAGGGGCTTTAAAAGAGAAAGCTCTGCCTCCGGCTGTAGTTTTACTAATTTTTGGAACTAGGAGAAATCCAGCATTTTGGGAGTGCAAAGGGCGAGATGGGTTGTAGTAATCAATGAGTTCACTCAGATATTGTGGGGCAAGACCATTTAACGCCTTATAGGTTAACAGGAGAACTTTAAATTCAATCATGCCAAGCATCACGAGGCACAGCTGGCATGGAAAGTGAACAAGAAAATCCAGAAGCAAGCTGAGACCATGGTGCAGAGAACTCACAGAGAACGCGGGAGGGGCCGCGTCAGAGGCAGAGGAAGAAGACGAGGTGGATGGGGACGAGAGAATTACCCCAGAGGAGAGGTGGTGAATGTGACAACTGTGGAAAACTAGGACACTTTGCAATAGATTGTCCTGAAAATGAAGAAAATGCTGAACAGAGAAACAGAAATTCCAGATATTGACGGACAGCGGAGAGGCTGGACGGTACAGGACCACTGGAAGACGACAAAAGGAAAGTGACTGGTTTAAATTATCATTTAATTTATCAATGCTTGCAGAAGATTAGTGAAGGGCCACAGGGCCTGCCTAAAATAAAAGTGATTGTAAATGGTTTTGGTTAAAAAAAAAAAAAAAAGGTTTTTGGTTTATAGTGGTGCCACCCATTCAAAGAAAAAAAGAAAAAAAAGCCTCTCCGATGTAAATGAAATAATACATTTGAACATGAATTTTTAATTTTAACTGCTAAATGTATGTTATGGGTTGTGATTTAATGTGTAAATTGGGCCTGAGTAGCAGGCCTGAGGGGTTGTCAGGCCTGAGGGGCAGTGGGAGTTAGCTGTGTTGCGGTTCAGTTATCAGCAGGAGTTCCACTGTATGCTTATGAGCTGCAGAGTGCAGGAGGAGAGTGTTGGGAACACTTCATGTGTGAAGTGTGTAGTTTGTTGCCAGGTGATTTGATGTTGAGACTGTAGGGGTCACTGCACTGCACGCTGCATGTGAGTGAGGGCCCCGATAGAGGTTTTGAGGATAAATTTGATGTTGGAAAACATGATTGCTTGGTTGTCACTGCTATTGTGTGGGATTGCGTGTGGGCTGTGGCAATGGTGCAAACCACATTAGAACAGGAAGACCTGTTCTCATTTCCTCGATCTAAACCACACGTGTCACTAGCAAACGTGTGCGAGGAGCCACAATGGCAGGACATCGGTGAATGACAGAGATGTCTGACATTACCGATTGGGAGAGAGTTCCTGGCAGGAACACCATGTTTAGCCCTAGCAGGAGGGCGTGGATGCAGCCGGCGCCGTGCTGCCTCCCCTGCAGGCGGGGAGTGGAACTGATTAACCCCCTTGGTATTTTTTTAGCCGCCTCCCTTACCCTCTCAGAGAAAAAAAAAATGAGAGGAAGAGGAACTCAGAACTGTTCCTGCAGCATTATGGGCACCAGGTAAGAGCGATGTTGGGGCTCATACAGGGGGTGTGAGCCCATACACATCACCCCAAAATCTGACTATAGGCCAAAACAACATCAATACCCTTTGAAGCCTGAGGCGCTCAAAGGAAATTAGGCCAGTTTTTCCAATCACTTAGGCAAGCTGGAGTGATCGTACTGTGCCCTAACTCACCCGTGCGCACTCCAATTTTTCCAGTTAAGAAACCAGGGCGGGAAGAACTGCACTTTTGCACTACGTAGATGTTCTGATACTCTGTGTAAACACATGAGAAGTATGCAAAGAGGGCCATAGTGGCATTGCTACATCACCTAGCAAGGGAAGGCCACAAGGTTCCTAAGCAAAATTGCAATATTGCTGAAAAAAGTGCACTTCCTGGGTCATGACGTACACTGTAAAAAACAGAACTTAAAATTGCTCACCTTACTATGATTTTTAGTTTAGCTGAGCCAAAAATAATTAATTGCACCATAAACTATAACAAAGTAATTAGATCGGCTTACTTTATTGAGTATCTTGTTAAAAGTTGATCTGACCTTACAACCTTCATTGTCAAAACATACAAATTGTAGTTGAACCCTAGTTAAGGCCAGGCCAACTCCTCTGCGCATGCTCAATTTGACTCCTTAGTTGAGAACGGGGCGGGGTTTGCGATTTCTGCCAGAATTTGAGTCCGGACAACTTGAAATGGATTTCACCTGCAGCAAGCAGCGACCTACGCTACTCTGAACTGAATATTAACGTCCAAATGTGTTTTGTCATTTGTTTTACACACTGTAAAAAATTTCAAGTCTCACCAACTAAAAAAATCTTAGTGACCCGTTGCACCTAATTTTTTTAGTTGGTCTAATTTAAGCTCTGCAAATTGCAAATTTTAAGTTCTCCTGACAACTACAGAATTCAGTCTAATTAAAGAAAATAAGTTGAGCCAACAAAATGTTATATATTAACCAAATACACCTAGTGAGTCCAACAAAATGTTTTATGTTGTTCCAGCTACAATTGTTTAGTTCAGGTAATTATTCATTAGTATCCAAGTTGCCTGAACTATACATTTTATGCTTTACGAAGTAAATTCAAAATATAGAGAATATAATTAAGTAATTGTGCATTTTATTTGCATGTCAAAAAGTAAACATAAAATATTACCAAACAGGCATATGAGAGCTGCTTTATAAATGTAATAAAAATTGAAACGTCGTCGAGTCAGGAGGACAAGAATGAGCCATGACACCAACGTTAGCTCAATGCTATTTTATTAGCAATACGCTAACGGCAAAAACACACTGGTTCTAAGGGAGGGGGGACACTAACACGCATACAACACACATCCAGGGAAACGGGAGAACTGACCGCGGAGCTGTATGTGGTTGGAAAAAGTATCTAAAAAAGTACTTAATTAGAAATCAATTGGGCTTCATCAAATGCTTAATTACTATGCAGTTCTAGCTAGCTAGGTAGCTAACGTTAGTCCGCATGCTAACAGTTTGCCGACGTGAGGTAGTTAAATTCCAAACGGACAGTTAACGCGTGACGGTTAATTAACCGTTAATCGGTAGCTTGTCCTTGCCAACCACAACAGTATTAACACTAACATTACTAAACTCATAGCAAAGATAAACACTGAAAAACTATGGAGTCAAATTAGGGTCTTTAATGGTGACGAAAAAATAATAATATCGCAAATATAAGATTAGCATTTTGCATTTTACGTTCCTAATTTGTTTCTGCAATACTTTCCCACTTTTGCGTTTCTTTCTTTTCTTTGCGTTTCACATTTTATGTTGCTGCTTTTTTTTTGCAATACTTTCTCCCTTTTGCGTTTCTTTCTTTTGTTTGCGCGTCACTGCTTTTCTTTGCGTCTCGCATTTTACGTTCATAATTTTTTTTTGCGCTTCTCTCTTTTCTTTGCTCCGGTTTTACCCTCTGTGTGGGGGCCGGGAAAGAGGCGTGGCCAAGAGCGAAAGGCGTGCTGTGAACGTTCAGCGTCAGTTCAGCTTCCTTCCACTCACTGAACTGAACTGCTGCTGCAGCGCATCTGTTAAAGGAAGAGAGAGGTCGGGTGTGTGTGAGGTGGTGGCGCATTTCAGGGCATTGTTTTTATTCGCTCAGGTTTTCAAAAGATCATTTCAAACCGACCTCAGTAAAATGTTAATAATAATAATATATATTATTTTAAACGAGGTTTTAAAAGGGCACTTTCGTTGATAAAGGGCAGAGTTGGTGGTGCTTTAGCACGCATATACCTGTGGTCCAGCTGGGCGACCGTCTGCCATGATACCAGTAACCAAATTGCCGTGCTGTGTGGTTCAACTGATGACGCTGAACGTTCACAGCACGCCTTTTGCTCTTGGCCACGCCTCTTTCCCCGCCCCCACACAGAGGGTAAAACCGGAGCAAAGAAAAGAGAGAAGCGCAAAAAAAAATTATGAACGTAAAATGCGAGACGCAAAGAAAAGCAGTGACGCGCAAACAAAAGAAAGAAACGCAAAAGGGAGAAAGTATTGCAAAAAAAAGCAGCAACATAAAATGTGAAACGCAAAGAAAAGAAAGAAACGCAAAAGAGGGAAAGTATTGCAGAAACAAATTAGGAACGTAAAATGCAAAATGCTAATCTTATATTTGCGATATTATTATTTTTTCGTCACCATTAAAGACCCTAATTTGACTCCATAAAAAACAACTTGTCGGCTTAGCTCTAGTTTTGATAACTATACGTTTGGAAAATATGTTGAAATACGACCTAGTTCAAAATTTAAACTCAACAAACACCACCAAGTTAGTTGTGTTAGCTTAGTAAAGATCCACATTAACTTCACTCAGTGAACGTTTGAAGTCCTCTAGATAAATGGTGAAACGCTGGGTCTTCATTTTAGTTTTGGTGCAGAAGGCGCCAAGAAAATCTTCTCTCGAGCATGCGCATTAGTTTCACCACTACCACTATTGCTCGCCCAACACAGTTTTTTACTTTGGACTTGACATGTTGACTGAGAACCATAATGCTCATTCACTGAACACAAAATATTAAGTTGAATGGTAAAAATGCAGCAGCTGATGGCACAACTCGTTTTTTGTTTTTGGAGTAACTATTTTTATGTTTCATGCTTTGCCCACATAAATTTTTATATTCACAGAACATAAGCAAACAAAGATTTTTTACAGTGCATGACCCAACTTCAGTTAGCTATTCTTAGTATTGAATTTAGCAGAGGTGGGGACTCGAGTCACATGACTTGGACTCGAGTCAGAATCGAGTCATTAATATTAAGACTTTTGACTTGACTTGAAAAAATATTCAGAGACTTAGACTTGACTTGGACTTTTACACCAATAACTTGGGACTTGAATTGGACTTGAACCTGTTTACTTGCAAAGACTTGATTTTTTTTTACCCCAAATCTAAATTTTAAAACGCATATTAATATTTATAAAGTGCGCCCCATTTCATAATTTCATTTTCGTCCTTCTGACGCAGACCGGCGTTAAACCAGATTCTGTGACCGTCGAGTTTTGTGACCACAGGGGGCGCTATTTCACAGTTTCTGTTCAGAGGCACAAACGCTTTACGAATGCTACGTAAACTACGCTGATGCACTTTCTTTATTCGTTTTGTTGGTGTCCACGAGCCAAAATATGACAGATGCTGACTATGATTTTACCAATTGTAATAATCATTTAGCTGTTGTTGTGTTTAGTGCCTTGTATTTTGTCTTGCTGTTCGTCGTGGCTTACTGGCCTTATGCGTCAGCATTTTCAGATGGCCTTGCAAGACGACTTAAAGGAGCCTGAGATAGCAGACTCCTTGGGACATCTGTTTAAGGAAGACATCTGGGACGACCTGGCGACTGGCTGGGTTGTGCCCGATGGCCCTGAGCAGCTTAACTGACTCCAGAGCCTGTTTTAAGTTGATGATTTATGATAGAATTAATGATTTATTCTCTCCTTTTTAATGATTACACAGAATCAAAGGGGGGAAGTGTGAGAGAAATTATTGATTATTGACTAATCATCATTGATTAGATCATGTTTAGTTATTATAAGAGATCATTATGAACTTTATGATTTTGGACATGTCCATTCTGACTAAGCAGAAGGACTACAATAATGAAGTAGTGTGATTCAGTGTAACCATGTTTAGTTCATATTATGCATATGTGCTATATGTGACCCAGGTCAGGGAGAGTGCTGAGGGTAAGAGTACTCTGTTAACTGGTAGTCACTAGGCTACTAGTCTTGGGTCATTTAGCTTTCTCTGTGTTCAACTGATACATCAGTTGCTTCCGCTAACTCTAGGGAAGTCCATATTAGGAGATACACACATGTGAGACAAAGTAGCCTGCTGGACGCTTATGTTTTGGAACATGCTGTGCTAAAGATAACCTGCTGTTAGAACTGCTGAATTGTGTTTAAGATTGTATATAAGCAGGGGGACTGCCCCCCTGTCTTCAGAGTTGTCATGCTTGAATGAGACTCTCATGTCTGTGTCTGTCTTGTATCTGTCTTTGTCCTATTTATATATATTTATATTTTTGTAATAAATTAATCATTTAACCACGTCTGAGTCCTCATCCATTTATTAGAAAATTTCCACCACAAGTGATAACAGTGGACAGGTCTTTACTGTGTATTTCACAACATTGCACAAGAATGTGTGATAGTGAGTTGTAGCTGATAGCGAAAGATCCCTGGATGATGTAGGCCTACTACATCTGAAAATGATTCTAGTACACGAACAGAGTGTACAGTAAATGTACAGTTACACATGCATCACCAGGATGTTCCTATTGCAGACAGAAGATAATGGTGCCTTTCAGAATAACTGCCCTAAAAGGAAGAACAGTAGTGTTCCTACAGTATAGTAATTATTAGAGGTGTAACGGTATATAAACTTCATGGTTCGGTTCACACCACGGTATGGACCCCCCGCTTTGGTGTGATTTCCGTATGGTTGGTAAGAAGTAAAGCTACATATTATATACAGTTGTGATCAAATTTATTCAACCCCCACTGAAATAAAGTGTTTTGGCCAGTTTGACATTGATTTTGATCATTTCAGTCATCTTATTTACAATTATATCAAAGAGGCACTTATAAATTAGACAAACATAACATAATATTTATGATGGAATAACCACAAATGTCTTTACTGTGCTCACATCATTATCAGTTTTATTCAACCCCCTAGTGACATTATTTTTTAGTACTTAGTACAACATCCTTTTCCAGTTATGACAGCTTTCAAGCGTGAAGCATAGCTTGACACAAGTGTCTTGCAGCGACCTATGGGTATCTTAGCCCATTCTTCATGGGCAAAAGCCTCCAGTTCAGTCACATTCTTAGGCTTGCGCACTGCAACTGCCTTCTTTAGGTCCCACCAGAGGTTCTCAATTGGATTTAAGTCTGGTGATTGCGATGGCCACTCTAGAATGTTCCAGCCTTTCATGTTCAACCATGCTCTAGTGGACTTGGATGTGTGCTTCGGATCATTGTCCTGTTGGAAGGTCCAACGTCTCCCAAGCCGCAGGTTTGTGACTGACTCCATCACATTTTCCTCCAAGATCTCCTGGTACTGAAGGGAATTCATGGTACCCTGCACACGTTGAAGCTTTCCTGTACCATTAGAAGCAAAACAGCCCCAAAGCATAATTGACCCCCCGCCATGCTTCACAGTAGGCAAGGTGTTCTTTTGTTCATAAGCCTGGTTCTTCCTTCTCCAAACATAGCGCTGGTCCATTGTCCCAAACAGTTCTAATTTAGTTTCATCTGACCACAGTACACTGTTCCAAAACCTTTGTGGCTTGTCCACATGACTTTTGGCATACTGCAGTCGACTTTTCTTGTTCTTTGGAGTCAGCAAGGGGGTGCGTCTGGGCGTTCTGGCATGGAGGTCTTCGTTATGCAGTGCGCGCCTTATTGTCTGAGCTGAAACTTCAGTGCCCACATCTGACAGGTCTTTTTTCGGTTCCTTAGCAGTCACGCGGGGATTTTTCTCCACATTACACTTCAGGTAGCGCACAGCAGTCGCGGTCAGGATCTTCTTTCTGCCACGACCAGGTAACATTTCCACTGTGCCCTTTAACTTGAACTTGCGAATGATACTTCCGATAGTGTCTCTTGGAATATTTAACAACTTCGCAATCTTTTTATATCCATTGCCATTCTTGTGAAGAGCAATAACCTCTTCTCTTGTCTTCTGGGACCATTCTCTTGCCTTCACCATGCTTGGAAACACACCAGTAGATGTCTAGAAGGAGCTGAGTATCACAGTCCTTTTAAATCTGCCTAATTGGTGCTTATCATGCTTGATTGCTGCTCGTTGACATCCACAGATGTTTTCAATACCTGATGGAAAACACTGGAATGAACCTCTGTTCTTAGGAGTGGTAGTCGTAAAGGGGTTGAATAATTGTGTCAATGAAGAAATCACAAAAAGGCCATTTAATACTTTATGACAAAAAAAATTGATGCTATCTTAGTTGCATTTAGTTCTTTAACAAGTCCTTGTAAGATTTCATTATGAACACAATTACAAATGTGCACTGAATTCCATAAAACCCTTCGCAGCATTGGGGGTTGAATAAATTTGATCACAACTGTACTACTTGTGTACTGACTGGGCCCCAAATCAGTATCCAGTATGCATTATATGACTAAAATGAATTTTCCCAGTATGAGATCCCTGGATGATGTAGGCCTACTACATCTGCAAATGATTCCAGTACACGAACAGAGCCATCTTCATGGTGTACAGCATCCAACCATGGCGGACGCTAAAGCAGAGAGAGGTAGCACAGACATGTCAACTTTCATATAAATATACTAGAAAGCAACTGCTCCCTTGTATTACTCACTGCTTTAAAATGAGAAAACCCACTAACCACAACTTGTCAGGGCTGGCTCGGCTGCCGCTCCTCCTACCACCATTAGAGGCACCCGAGTCAGTCCTAGACCCGATATCTGCAGTGATCATTTTGGCTTGCCTTCACGTTCTCAGCCCTTTCTGTATGTTAGGTGTTTCGCCACCTTATGCTCACTCTCTCTCTCTCTCTCTCTCTCTCTCTCTCTCTCTCTCTCTCTCTTTCTCTCTCTCTCTCCCTCCTCTCTGCTTCTCTACTACTTATTCGAGTAACTATCTCTTGCGCTACTTACTGGCCTCAAGTTTCCCCCCAGCTTTTTATCTTCCTGTTTGTTTCACATTTATTTTGGGAAGGGTTTTTTGTTTGTTGCGGCATTGCCTGCCACCAGTTACTTTACTTCCCTTGTAGTCCTTGGTATTGTTTTCTCGCGTAGAGTGTTTTCCGCGTAATTTCTGTTTCTTTTGTACGTTTTTCTCCCGTGTATCTACCATGGACGCAGATGGAAATTCTGAAGTGATATATATATATAGCATCTACTACTATATATAGTAGATGCTAAATTTCGGATGGGGTCAATATAAATCTGGAGGGGACATGTCCCCCCCGTCCCCAGTGCCATCTGCGCCCCTGGTATCTACGGTTGAGTGTTGCCTTTTACATGTCGAGCATTCCACGTCATTTTCTGTTGTTTATTCTCCCGTGTTTTGCGGTAGAGTTTATTTTGTGTTTCGTTTTGCTGCTGCTGCTGTGTGTGTGTGTGTGTGTGTGTGTGTGTGTGTGTGTGTGTGTGTGTGTGTGTGTGTGTATCGATTTAGATCACCAGGAGTGTCGCAAATGCAGGAATTGGAATATTTATTATAAAGACAGTAACGAAACACTAAACCACTAAACAAAAGGCAGAACAGGACTAAGCTAAACACAGAGGGGAGAGTACAAACAAACGGGTAAGCAAGACGACTAGAACATGGTAATACACACAAGAACATGCTAATCCATAAACCCACGTAAACATTACTGGGAAAAACATAACACCAAGGGAGCAACAACTAAAGGGGCAGCGGGCACAAACACCAAACCATAAATGACTAACTAAACGGATAACCAGGGAACAAACAACGGACAACCATAAATGACAGGGAAAACAACATACACAATAATACACTACTAATGATAACTAGAAACGTAACTAAAAACAAGAACAGAAGTTAAGATACCAGAAATCGAAGGCTAACAGGGAAACAATGGGAGACTCACATATGAACAATGACAGACACAGGAGAGTAACACCAAGGGGATTATATACACAGAAAACGAGATGGTGAAACGAGACGCAGGTGGGGACAATGAGGGTAGGGGCGTGGCAGGCAGAGGGAGAAACCATGGGAACAGGGAAACTAGGCGGGACCAGGGAGGAGGGAGGTGTTGGACATGACAGTGTGTGTGTGTGTGTGTGTGTGTGTGTGTGTGTGTGTGTGGACGCACGCTCACATTTTTTATTTCTTGTGTTTGTCGGCACTTGGGTCTATTACTCTCTTGGTTTTAACAAGGTGTGTACTAGTTCGTACACCCGTCGTTACACAACTAGAGAATCTCTGAACCATTATTTGGCTAGGTAAATAGTGTTTATAAGCCTGTTAACTAAATTTCCTACCAAATGTATCCTCTCAATCACATATTTTATTGTGAACATACTTCTTGGATATTACTACAGTAAACTGACAATTTCTTATTACATACCATATTACAGAGGCATGTATAGCCAGGCAAGCCTCGATCAAGGTTTTGTATACTATCAAGATTTTTGGTTTTAGATCCATGTTCTGAATCAGGGGTGATTCTAAGATCAGAGATTTAAGGGTTTAGATTTATTTACTTCCAACAAATAGTATTTTGTATGTTTGGCATTCATGTTCTTCAGGTGTGTGATGAGGAGTAAATCACAACTGTAAATCACAAATTTCCTTACAATGTTCACTTGGTATTGCATTACATCTCACAAAAAAGAGTCAAATGGAATTTAAAGTTGCCACCCAAAATTCCAACACTAGTATTCTGTGTGTTTTTCACACACACTTCAAACCACAATCTAGTGTCATGTGCACTTGCACACATTGTATCAAGATAAAGACAGGCAGCTATTTCCTTGGTCAAGAACAGTTGTACAGATGTCAAATTCACTCTATAATATGGAATATGGATTGAGCATGCATATGGCACATGTAAAGATAAATTGGAAGAATTGCAGATGTCAATACTGATGAATCAACACTTTAGATCAATGGCTGACGTGACCTGATCTCCAAAGAAAGAAAGTGTCACTATACATCAGAACAGAAGTTTACATCATGTTCTAGTGATGCTTATAAGCAGCATGAATGCACACGTCACCATGACTTCCCTATTCAGATAGAATATAAAGGCAGAGTTTTGGAATGACTGCAGTATTAGTATTAGAACAGTAGCATTCCTGCAGTCTCCAGTCCCCCAGGACTAATCAGCTAACATGCATCACTCTCTGACACCACGACAAGCAGTCTGCCTGTTTTGTTTGGTGACCATTCTGTCAAGCTGTGTTCTTGGAGGTGAGTGTTCTTTATATATATAAACATGGACGTAATTTTGATTTCAAAAGTGGGTGGGACATAGATTCGTCGCTATTTAAATATTTAGTTTTAACCGTAAAAACTGGGGGGGACCAAAGCCGGCTTTTGAAAAAGTGGGGGGGACATGTCCCCCCCCAAAATTACGTCCGTGTATATAAACCAAACTATGTTTGCTATATATAATAAAAACATTTATGTCTCTTATTATATCACATGCTCCTATTATGCTACGATTATAACATCTAATACGTTGTTTATCCACCTCCACTTTTCTTGTGCCATGTCACAGAGCTCTCTCAGAACCACAAACCGTATCACCATAGAAGTAAGTCAGTATGTGTTCTTTATATGTATACATCAGATTACGTTTGCTGTATAATTGAAACATGTTTGCTATTTTATCATATGCTCCTATTATGCTACAATTATAACATCTACTATAAAAAAAACTGAATATGTTTCTTATGCACCACCACTTTTCTTGTGTTGTGACTTAGAGGTCTCACAGGACAGCAAACCGTATACATGCTGTCATCGCACCAGCCCTGTTCCAATTAGGGGCCCTATTACAAAATGTGTACATCTCCCAGCAAGACGCAAGTGCCTCGAGGCTTATCTGTGAGTTTTTATTTGGAAAAACTCAGACTTGAATTAAACCATCTTCACTGTATATGACAAGAGCTGACTTTTGTTTTGCTGTTCATGCTTTATTGTTTGTTCTGAGTGATGGTATAAATGTCATGGATATATTGTTTGCTAACAGTTGACCAAGTGGCAAAAACATGTTTGTTCACTCTAAATCTTCCACCCTTCACAGATTTATCATGAAGAATGGAAAAGAGCATTGCAGCAGTGTGGATGCAATTGGGATCAATAATACGTTGGCAAAACTGGAAAAGGTGAAGTTGGATATGTTTGGACGCAACTAGATTTAGTGAAAATGGTGAAAGTGAAATGTCTCTGGTAGTGAAGCAAAGCAGAGTGAAATGCTAAGTTTTATATTACATCCCTTTTTAGTTTCTGATGTGATGTTATAAAAATATAACTGCAATCTCTCTTGCTGATCTCTCTTTCCTCTCTTCAACATATTCTACAGAAAGGCAACCCATGTGTGGACCTCACCCAATACTGAAACAAGAACTGAAGAAGCACACAGTGTATTGGATAAGAATCAGAAGCTCATATTCATTCCTCCCATCAGCCACCTCAACCTCAGGAACACAGGAAGGAGACGAGACCCCAGTCTTTATGCAGCATACTGGGAAAAACCAGATAGTCATCTTTCTGATTACATCACTTCATACTCTGAAATAAATAGTTTCATTATTTTTGTGTACCCTGTTCAAAAATTCTTTTAATTTATTTATAACCTCTTGTTATATTGTTAACCTCTTGACTTAATTTAAATTGTACCTGTCACACTACAGCCCCTGACCCCTCCCCTTTGGGCATGTGTTTATATTGTCTACGTCTAGTCGTCTGCGTTTGTGGATCTTCATGGGTGTGGTTGTGTCTGAATTTGTTCATCAGTCTCACCTGTGGCTCATCTCGTGATCACTCGGGGCTTATGTGGTTTGTCTATTTAATGTGCATTCGCGCAGTGTCCCATGCTCGTCTTTGTATGAGTCAGTCACATTTACATGTGTAAGTGTTATACGTGTGCTGTCTGCGCTTATTTGTATTAATAAAGTGACGTTAGTGTGTGCAAGATCGAACTCGTGCCTCGTCCTTCTCTCAGAGCCCAGTGTCACAGTACCTCAAACATTATGAAAGCAATTTAATTGTGGTTATTTCTTTATTTACTAAATCTCTATTTTAATCACAGTAAATTTAGTTCTAATAGATATACATTTTTAAAATATAAATCTAAATATTAGTTTGCCATAGTTCCCCACTGAAACAACCAACACAATAAACTAAAGTAGTGTGCACTTATTTAACAGTCTCTGTATTATTGTCTACTAATTAGTACTCACTTGCAAACGTCCATCTCAGCTGCTGCAGAACTCACATAAACAGAAACAGAACAGTCACCAAACAAAACAGGCAGACTGCTTGTCGTGGTGTCAGAGAGTGATGCATGTTAGATGATTAGTCCTGGGGGACTGGAGACTGCAGGAATGCTACTGTTCTAATTGTCAGGTCCTGCACTCCCCGGTTTCGCCACCAGAGGTCTGACTCCCCAGAGTTTTATTGTGGCCCAGCTGTCTGTCATTACATCTGATTGACAAGCATATTTAACACTGCCCAGCCCTCTTGCTCTTTGCGAAGTATTGCCATTCTTTCTTAGTTTGCATACCGAGCGTTTATATCTATTTAGCCTTTCTGTGTATGATTCTCTGTCTGGTTTTCTTGACGTTGCCTTTGCCTTGCCCTCGACATTACCTCTGTTATCTGGATTATTCGACCCCTGCTTGTACGACTACGTTTTCTGGATTGTCCTATATTAAACCTTTTGACCTGCACATGGATCCCATCCTGCCACATGATTCTGATCCATTACACTAATACTAATACTGCAGTCATTTCAACAATCTGCCTTTATATTGTTTCATGTGTGGACATGACCAAGACACAAACAGGAAATGGAGAATGCACTCTAGGTCATTAGAGTCAAATACTAATTTCACTTCCACTCATTGGACTAACCAAAAGACGAATTCATGTGTGGCCGCAGTGAGCTTATCCTAACAAAATACAAAAATAAAAAAAACAAAAATAATCCCACTTCAGTATGAATACGTCACCGCGGAAATATCCACCTAAAAACTTTTTTTAAATCCCCCCACTCAAACCTACCAATTCAATAGAAAAATTACAGGCAGGACAAACCAGTACTGATTTTGTGACGTTCGGGCTACGCCAAGGACGAGACACAGAATCCTCGATTTTGTAGACAGACGTCACTTTTTAATGCACACAGGTATTGCGCAATAGCGCACGAGAAACACACACGAGTCACGCAACGTGCAGACTTAGACAACGACGAGCACAGGACACTGCGCGAGCGCACATTAAATAGGCAAGACACATTAGCCCCACGTGATCACGAGACGATTCACAGGTGAGACTTATAAATCACACGACAAAACCCCAACCACGTATATCCACTGACGCAGACAAAGCACGTGGACAATGTTTACACACGCCAAAAAGGGAGGGGCCGGGGTCCTCAACGTGACAGACGCCCCCTCCAAGGGCACTACCCGTCCCGGGGTGCCAACAGGACCGAGTGCCCCGAATCCACGACGATGGGCGGATCCGACGCGCTCAGTCCTGCGTCTGGGAGGTGACCGCCCTTGGTGAAGCGTCCGCCACGGACTGCCTAGAACACCCTCCCTGGGAAAACGGGGGAAAAGACGGGAGACACATTAAACGGAACAGAAACAAACACACAGACTGGCATACTCACACACAGAGGCACAAACGGGAACAGGGGGTTTGGCAGACACACGGGAAGACTGACGAACACTGGCACAGACAAACACATAACAGGCGCCAGGCTGCGCGCCAGGAGTAGAGCATAGAGGGTAGAGAGATCGGGAGCCGCAGTGGTCGGTCCTCCGCCAGGCGTCGCTGCGAAAACTCTGTTGGGAGCAGCTTGGCTGCCGGACGCGCCTGGTGCAGCGCGGCTGGCTTGCGCGCCTGATGCAGCGCGGCTGGCTTGCGCGCCTGGCGCACCGCGGCTGGCGTACGCGTATGGCGCACCGTGGCTGGCGTACGCGTATGGAGCACCGCGGCTGGCGTACGCGCCTGGTGCACCGCGGCTGGCAGACGCCCCGTGCGGGCCGTTTGGGGTTTCCTCGGCAATGTCCATGTCCTCCTCCCTCCCCTGGCTCCGCTCCATGGACTGCTCCGGGCTGCCACCCCGGGAGCAGTCCATTTTACTGTCGCCGGAGAGAGTGGAAGAGGGCGTCCGCTTCCCTCTCACGGTCTCCACAGACATCTCTGAGGGGGGAGGGCTCTCTTCTCCCTCCGTGGTATAGGAGCCCTCGGACGAAGGGTACTCCCCGTCTTCCTCACCTTTCTCTGCGGTGCGAGAGGGGCACACGGGCGGAGGGAGGTAATCCTCGTCCTCCGACTCATCCTCCGACTCCTCCTCCCCACCGTAGTCCACGGTGGAGGCATCACCCACAGACGGAGGGTAGTCGTCCTCCTCTTCTCCTCCACCGTAGTCCACAGTGGAGGCGTCACCCACAGATGGAGGGTAGTCCTCCTCCTCTTCTCCACCGTAGTCCACGGTGGAGGCGTCGCATAATGACGGAGGGTAGCCTTCCACCACGTCATCTGGCTCCTCCTCCCCACCATAGTCGACGGTGGGGGCGTCGCATATAGAGGGGGGGTAGTCCTCTACCTCCTCTTCCTCCTCCGACCCGAACTCGCTCTCTGGGGTGGACTCGGTAGCACCCATGACGAACGAGCCCACCCTCAGAGGCGAGAGAGCGCGGGCTGGAGGAGCGTGTCTCTCCCTCCAGATCCTCACCGCGCCCTGCCGGAAGATCTCCGCCATCTCGGGGTCCCGGTTCTCGAGCCCCCGGGCTGTGGCCAGCTGGTAAGCACACACCGGGTCTCTCTCCAACTCCTCGACCGTCGGTATGGCTTCTTGGCACAGGGAGGAGCCCTCTAGCTCGTGGATGCCCACCCGTATGGGCGAGGGATCCCTGGAAGGAGAGGGGTGCTTCTCCTGCCACACCCTTACCGCCATCTGGCGGTATTCCTCCGCCAACCATGGAATAGCGGTCTCTCGAGCCGCGCACAGCATATAGGAGCACTCCGGGTCTTGCCGGAGCTGCTCCATAGTCGGCGTGGCCGGACAGCGCGGAGGGGAGGAAGACGTGCGGTGATACCGCTTACTCTGCTTCTTGCCCTTCTTGGGCTTTGGCTTGTAGCCTGGCATGTCGGTGTCTCTTACGGCTCGTCGTTCTGTGACGTTCGGGCTACGCCAAGGACGAGACACAGAATCCTCAATTTTGTAGACAGACGTCACTTTTTAATGCACACAGGTATTGCGCAATAGCGCACGAGAAACACACACGAGTCACACAACGTGCAGACTTAGACAACGACGAGCACAGGACACTGCGCGAGCGCACATTAAATAGGCAAGACACATTAGCCCCACGTGATCACGAGACGATTCACAGGTGAGACTTATAAATCACACGACAAAACCCCAACCACGTATATCCACTGACGCAGACAAAGCACGTGGACAATGTTTACACACGCCCAAAAGGGAGGGGCCGGGGTCCTCAACGTGACAGATTTATTCATAATTCTATTAAATACAGCAAATAGACACATTATATAATAGAAATCTTTATTAATCAAGAATAATAACCAGTGAGTAATAAAAAAATAAAATGCAATTACTTAATATCAGGGCATTACATGCTGTAAATTCAATGCACTGGTACCTACACAGAGAAGGAGACCAAAGACCCATATGGAAGAGAAGAGCTCACACCATGTTAATACTGCACAACCCCAAATACTCAAGAAACAGTGAGGAGAGAGTTATATCAAACCTCAGTGAATAGTTGAAATCTATTTTATTATTTAAGGTCCTTGAAATAGTCATACACGCTTTCATTACTTCATGCCTTGATTACTGTAACTCCCTTTATGTGGGAGTGTGTCAGACTTCTTTGGCCCTTTTGCAGCTTGTTCAAAATGCTGCTGCTAGATTAGTTATGGGTACAAAAAAGGGAACATATCACACCTGTCCTGGCCTCATTGCATTGGCTTCCCATTATCTATAAGGTCCAATTTAAAGTTTTACTTTTTGTTTTTATGGCTTTCCATGGTATGGCACCGCTGTACATCAGTGACATGTTACGCCCTTATAAGGCACAAAGAACACTTCATAACAGAGGAATTCAAAACCCATCTTAAAACCTACCTTTTTTCCTTTTTTCTTTGGCCTATGAAGTTAGTTAACCTGGTGATCTCTTATTTCTTCTATTCCTCTTACTATTTATTCTCTTTTAATAGATTTAATATGTATTTTATTTTGCTGTCTTCATCTGTTATTTGTTATTCTCAGTGTTGCAAATAATGCCGTTAAAAATAACGGCGTTAGGTAATGGCGTCAGTAACGGAATAATATAATTAATTACTTTTCCTGTCATTTCAACGCCATTGACGTTACTGGTCAATACCAGCGGTGCGTTACTATATATTGATATACTAACAGTAATCCGAGCGGGCCGCTGCCCAGGATAGTGAGGAGAAACAGATCTCGATAGGTCACAGTTCTTGGTGTAACACCTGTTTAATTAACAAGTCAGTAAGCGATTGGCTAAGGCAGCGTTATGGTAGCCAATCAGAGCCAGTGTTTTTACACGCACGCCGAAGCACTCCAGTGACACACGACACGGAGAGGAGGCAGAAATGGCGAGTCAGGAGCAAGCCGAAGAAAAGTTAGCATTTTTAAGGTGGCGATATAAACATTATTTAAGAAAATACTTGAAGTTCCTGAATGTCTACCAGACTGGGTAATTGATTTATTTAATTAAGAATAGAAGTTTTATTGTTAAGTTTACTTCTGTTGTGAACAAACAAGTTGTCTCAGGTTGAGAGAATTAAATTTAATTTGATAGATGTAAATGCACTTTATATAGTGTAACTGTTTACTTTAGCTTTTTTTTATCCTGCACTGGTCTGTTGATGTGCAATAAATATCAAAAGTTAAACACCTTTCTACTTTAAACATTCATTCTTTTTTCTCTTTTTTTTTCAAAAAATCCTTATTCATTGGCATATAACTTTTTTTTACTGTAATGTAAATAGTTACTTTCCCTGGTAATGAGTTACTTTTATTATAGAGTTGTGACGGGCAGGGTGAGCAACTAAAAAGGAAGCGATCACGCCAAGTCTCAGGGAAAGAGGATGGTTTAATTGAAAGTGCGCAAACCAAAAACCCATGACATAATTCCAGATTAAGGAAATAATAACCAGCAGTCAACTGGTACAAAGACAAGACATATATAGACAAACAAACGACCCTCAGGTGAGACGGATCACGGGTCCCGCCCACCTGAGGGACGAACATCACATGACCAAAACAGGACAGCTGCCGCTGTAAACGGGGGCAACCGGCAGGGGGCCCCCCCACAACGTGACAGACCCCCCCCACCAAAGCCGCACTCCCCTCCGGAGTGGCTCACAGCGGCAGCACACAAAACAGAGCAAAGGGGCGGGAGGGCGAGGAGAAGACAGGGACCCCTTCCCTGCCGTCCTGGAGCTGGAACACAAAACATACATAGCTCCCTGTCACTGGACAGAGACAAGGCAGAAACCCGTTCCCTACAGTCCTGGAGCTGTAACATAAAAAGACAGACACATTAGCTCTCCTCCCTGGGCGGGACCCTGGACCGACTGGGCCGTCAACAAGATGAAACCACGCCCCGGTCGGCCACAGGGCCCTCACGCCCTAACCGGCCTAAGGCCGCTTGAGCCCCACCGCTGTGTGCGGACCGGGAGCACAAAGCTCACCACACGTCACAGGTGTGGATGTGTGCAGGCTGCCACACTGGGGTGTGGCCGCGGCTTCCACCGACCACCTCCCAAACCTACCTCTCCGCTCGGAGCTGACCCCTGCCTTCCGCTAGGGGTCATCCCAGCCTCCTGGGGAGTGAACCCCTCCCGGGGCCCCTCATCGCAAGGTGGACTCCTCCACCCAACCCAGGAACGCCAGAGACCAGGGCCCTGGCAATCCGCAACAGGGACACGCTGGTCACCCCGAGCTTGAAGGGGAGGGTCTCCTTCTGGAGACCCCACAAGGTCCGGGAGTGCCGCAGTCCACCACCAGGAGCAACCTGCAACACATCACACACACACACGCACACATACAACACACAACAAAAAAGCGCTTCTGCCCTGACTGTTAAACCCCCTTTTGCCCAGGGGGGAGGAGACCCCCTCTTGGCATGAGGAGACACCCTGTCACCAACACCCCAGGCATCCTCTGCCTACATAAAGGGGTACAGGGGCTCCTACCTGCTCAGGGGTCCCTCTCAACAGGTCAGGTCTCCTAGTGGAGAAGCGCCTTCCGAGCCACATTCCGTGGCTCAGGAACCCCATAGCTCCCCCCCAAAAACATATTTAGGGGAGGCCCCTCCGGGGAATAACAATATAAAAATACAAACACAACATATAACATACACGCGCCTCAGACGCCCTCCGTGCCACACTCAGTGGCACGGGACCTCGAATGGACCCCTCCCAACACACATTAAAGAGGGGTGCAAGCGAGGAATTACATAAAACAAAACACGCTACACGCTAGGACAAAACGAACACGCAAAGACAAAAAACACAAACAAATGGACAGGACCCACCGATGCACACGCTCTGTAGAGAGTGACGCGCCTACTCCGACTCTTTCTCTCTCACCATGTTCGCCATGGGATCATTAGATACATGGAGAGAGAGAGCTATACACGAGCGGCTTTAGCGCATGCCTACAGGGATGCGTCTCTCCGGCTCGCAGTCGCTCACCCCCGTCACCATGGGATGTCTGGTGAGCGAGGCGAAAAAGCCGAGAGACTTCCGCGTCTCACGCACCTGATCGTGCAGCACACATCGGTGGACCCGTCCACACACACACACACACAAACACCACCAGCGAAACATACACACAACGGCACACTCACACACTCGCTCACGTCCGCGTCGTTATTCAACAATACAACATACCTACATACATACACACACACACAATAATGTACGACGGACGAGCGTATTGTGAGGCACCGGCAGTTTCACTGGGCGAGAGCGGAGTCTACTGGTCCCCAGCTCTAGTCACCACCGTGTTACTTACGGGTCTCAACATAAACACAACATTTAAACACGGCGGGACGGGCGGAGACAGACTCGACACACTCTCATACGACACACACGATATATACACAACACGTAGGCAAACACTCACCATGAGACATGACCACGAACGAAGGAGAAAATAAAAGGAGACTGGCGGCTTCCTAAGGGAGGCTGGTTATTCTGTGACGGGCAGGGTGAGCAACTAAAAAGGAAGCAATCACGCCAAGTCTCAGGGAAAGAGGATGGTTTAATTGAAAGTGCCAAAACCAAAAACCCGTGACATAGTTCCAGATTAAGGAAATAATAACCAGCAGTCAACTGGTACAAAGACAAGACATATATAGACGAACAAACGACCCTCAGGTGAGACGGATCACGGGTCCCGCCCACCTGAGGGACGAACATCACATGACCAAAACAGGACAGCTGCCGCTGTAAATGGGGGCGACCAGCAGGGGGCCCCCCCACAACGTGACAAGAGTAATTCAGTTACTAATTCAGTTACTAATTCAGTTACTACTTTTTTGAGTAGTAGTAACAAGTAGTGAGTAACTATAATTACTTTTTTAAAGTTTAAAGTTTTTTAAACACTGGTTATTCTGTACAACAGTTTGGTCCGCTGCGGTTTCTAAATGTGCTTTATAAATAAATTGAAGTGGCAATTCAAGGGAAGCTTCTGTCAGGTGAGGCGTTACAAAAGATGACCTCATTTCCTCCCAGAACTCCGCCAGAAGAGCCAAATATGGTGATGGACAAAAAACTAAACAAAAAGTCTCAGCAAATAGTGGAAAGAGGAACATAAAAAAAAAGATGAAAGAATGGACACTGCCCTCACTATTTACACTTCCTCTTTATTCCCACTATTTAAGATGGTGGTTTGGCTGTCATGTATCAGTAGCTCCCTATAATGAAATAGTTTCACCAGTAGTGATAGAAGGTCGAATACAGACCACATGTAGACTATAGTGTCAGTCAGGCTGCTTAAAGATTACAGTGTTCCAGTGATTATGGCCATGAATCTGGACAGGGAAATTCAAAATGAACCTCATCACAAAAATACAAAGGCATTTCGATCATTTGCACATGGTGATGAGTACAGAGGTAAGCGCGCACACACACACACAAATCTAAAATGTGGACTGGTGTGTTGTGTTTTTATAGGAGTATACATGCTGGTGGCGTTGGTCCTTGGTCTGATGTGTATTCTTCAAGGTTCTCTCAATATTGTCCTAAGGATTCACTGTAGAGTTCCATATTTATGTTCTTAAATCTTTTATTGCATTTCATGAAATTATATATATAAAATATAGTCATATAGCAACCCCCCCCCCCCCCCCCCCCCGTCTTCTCACCTTTTTAACCCCTGACCCATTTTCATGCCTGCTCTTAGTACTTAGTATTTGTTTTCTGATAGGCTATAAGTTGTTTCCCAAAATTGAGTTTTTTTAATTGACGTTGGTGAAGATTAACAGAAGTCACAGCCCCCCCCCACCCCCCATGTTTTGAAATTACTTGATATAAAATACAATTTATATTGACAGATATTGGAGTATCCTACTGTTTCCCTTCTATTACAGCCATCAGAAATTTTAAAATAGAACCAGAAACACTAAATGGCAGTAAAACAACCTCACATAAACTTTGTGTTCTTTTAGACAAGGCTAATGTACTGTCAGGGGTAAAAGTGTTTTAGGCTCAAACTCAAGTATTCTCTATATCTAGTTCCCCTCCTGACTTAAAATGATTCATTGAATCTTGTTGGCTGTTTGCATGTCCTAAGAAATAGAGAGGATTTACTAGAGAGGGTCAGTTGTCAGAGAGAGAAGAGACACAGTGCTGATCTGGGGCCTCATGTACGAACGGTGCATACGCACAAAAACATTGCGTACGCAATGTTTTACGCAAACGGTCAGCTGTACGAAATGTGATTTAAACATGAGAAAGTGCGTACACCCACGACACCTTCACCCCAGGCGCACGCATGTTTCTAATGTGTTTTCGTCAATTAGCACCAGAGGTGGCAATTTCAGGTTCAGAAAGTAAAAATCCTCAACAGGATTTTGCTCAAGCTTGCTAGATTTTCTAATTAGTGCAATCCAGGTAAAATTAGTGGAATCAACACAATCCAGGAAGCCTGAGCAAAATCCTGGTGAGGACTTTTACTTTCTGAACCTGGAATTGACACCTCTGATTAGCACACATTGTAGTAAGTCCTTATTGGGTAAAATAAAGTAAATTAATCAGACAATTTCACTGCTTTACTGAAATAATCATTCAACGTGTTTCCACTTAGCCTAGATTATATAAAAATGAATTAAATGTTGTGCTGGAGTTCTTGGGAGATGGCAGCGTTGGCATTACTGGAAAATATTGCTAATGGCCGAATTCGCAGAGAGCGCGTTTTCCGTGACCATTATGATTTTTTGGCCCACGATGATGACTGGCTTATAATAATAATAATAATAATAATAGAATTTTATTTATAAGCGCCTTTCATGACACACAAGGACACTTTACAAGGGAATAGGCAACAAGAGATTAAATAAACTTAAAAGGATTAGAATAAGTCACAACAATTTAAAATAAATCATTAAATAACTAAAAACATTAGAAAGAAGCAGCAGATGAGAAAAGGGACACACATATACATAAACACGGATACATGTGAACCTACATATTCAAGAAGGCAATACTAAAAAGGTAAGTTTTTAAGAGCTTCTTAAAAGTAGTTAGGGATGTACATGTGCGGAGATAGAGGGGGACAGAGTTCCATAACTTAGGACCAACAACACTAAATGCTCTTCTACCATACGTGTTGAGTTTTGCAGTGCGTACGGATAGAAGGTGAGCATCTGCAGACCGAAGTGAGCGTGATGGTGTATATGTAGAGAGTAAGCCAGAAAGGTAACAAGGAGCCAAACCATGCAGGGATTTAAAAACCAAAAGTAGTATTTTATACTGGATACGGTAATGAACCGGTAGCCAGTGCAGGTCTTTTAATATGGGGGTAATGTGTTCCCATGTCCTGGTGAGCGTGAGTAGTCTAGCTGCCGAATTCTGGACAGACTGCAACTTCTTGAGGCTACTCATAGGGAGCCCAATTAAAACAGAGTTACAGTAGTCAAGTCTAGAAGTAATAAAAGCATGTATAAGTGTCTCCGCCACTGAGTCAGTAAGGGAGGGGCGCAGTCTGGCGATGTTTTTAAGATGGAAAAAGGCTATTTTGGTGACGTTCTTTATGTGTGCATCCAGAGAGAGTGTGGAGTCTAAAATAACACCCAAATTGCGAACCTGTGCCACCGAGGATGTGACGAAACCGGGAAGAGATATAGTTGGTTGGCCAATCTTCATGAGTGTGGAGGGTGATGCCACAAGAATGGCTTCAGATTTATTACTGTTCAGTTTCAGGAAGTTGTTATTCATCCATTTTTTAATGTCAGTTAAACAGCTAACCAATGCATCAGGAGGCAGTGGGTCGGAAGGCTTCGTGCTGATGTATATTTGTGTGTCATCTGCATAGCAATGGAACTGAAGACCATGTTGTCGGATAATATTACCAAGTGGAAGCATGTAGATGATAAAAAGAAGGGGGCCTAGAACTGAACCCTGAGGGACACCGTAGGAGTGAGACAAAGTGTCTGATCTAAAACCATCCAGTGAAACGAACTGCTGCCTGTCCGTGAGGTATGACCGGAACCAGGCCATTGCCATGTCGGTGATCCCAGTCCAGGATTCCAGTCTGTGGAGCAATGTGTCATGACAGACAGTATCGAATGCTGCAGTAAGATCAAGGAGGACAAGGATGTTCACTAGTCCAGAATCAGCTGCCAGCAGTAGGTCATTCATGACTCTTACCAGGGCAGTTTCAGTGCTATGATTTGTTCTAAAACCAGATTGAAATTGTTCAAAGAGGTTATTAGAGATGAGATGTTCTTTAAGTTGAACAGAAACTACACGCTCGAGCACCTTACTCAGGAAAGGCAGGTTAGATATGGGACGGTAGTTATTAAAATCATCAGGGGTAAGTCCTGGCTTCTTTAGTACAGGAGTAATAGCGGCCAGCTTTAAACTGAGAGGAACTGAACCGGTACTGAGAGAAGCATTAATGATCTTGGTGATCGGTGAACAGAGTGTTGTCAAACATGCTTTAACTAGATGAGTAGGCAGGGGGTCAAGGACACAAGTGGATGCTCTTGATCCCTTAATAAGCCTGGTAACAAAACTCTCTTCAACAGGGTGAAAAGCGGAAAGAGCATTATATAGTTTAGGTTGAGGTTTAGAGGAGTCCAAGTGGCAGGTTATATGTTGAAATTCTGAGTGAATATTCCTGACTTTCCTGGTAAAGAATGACAAAAATTCACTACAGAGAGATGATGAGGGGGTTAATGGAAACTTACTAGCGGGCTGCAGCAATTTATTTATTGTGGAGAACAGGGCTCGGGGATTTCCCTGGCAGTTAGCGATGTTGGAGGAATGAAAATCTGCCTTAGCCATTTTCAACGCAGTTTTATATTCAAAAATATGATCATTATAAGCAACTGCATGGACGGTCAATTTCGTTTTTTTGCTGAGACGCTCCAGTTGCCTGCCTCTAGCTTTCATTAACCTGAGCTCAGGAGTAAACCAAGGGGCAGAGTGACGGAAAGTCACAACCCGTGTCTGAAGAGGAACATGGAGATCAAGTGTGGCTGAGACCATGTTATTATAGTGATCGACCAGGACTTCAGGAGATGACAGGATCGGAGGAATTGTGAACTGGGCTAGTGTATTCATAAGAGCAAGAGGGCTGGCAGTTCTAAAATTCCTAAAAGTAATGCTGCGAGGTGTATGCATTCTCTTGGAAGGGAGTGATAGCGGTAGATAAAATACAACAGCTCCATGATCAGAAACATTAAATTCTGTAACCTGCAAATTAGATGGAGAAATACAGGGGGTAGTACAGACAAGGTCCAGAATATGACCATGAGAGTGAGTGGCTGAGGCTACATGTTGAGTGAGATCAAAACAATGCAGTAGGTTAAGAAGATCAGCAGAGTGAGCACATTGACTGGAGTCCATATGAATGTTAAAATCACCCAATACTAACACAGAAGGAAACAGAGGAGAGTGCAAGGCTAGCAGTTCAGACAGCTCTGACAGAAAGAGCGGTACAGAATTGGATTTAGGTGGACGGTAAACCAACAAGATCAACAATGGCTTTGATCCAGCTATCTTCAGACCAAGACACTCAAATGTAGATGTCGGTGGAATAGACACTTTATGGACCTTGTAGGTGGAACGATAAAGGACCGCCAGTCCACCTCCACGACCAGTTGTACGGGGGTTATCAATGTACTGAAAACCAGGGGGTGAAGCTTCATTCAGTGCCAGATAATCATCTGGTTGTTGCCATGTTTCAGTCAGGAATAAAAAGTCAATGTTATTGTCCGTAATAATATCAGATATAAAAGTCGCTTTGTTATTGAGAGACCGCACATTAAGCAAAGTAAACTTTGTATTCCTACATGAGGCAGGGTCATGTGTAGTTGACCAGTCAGAGGTTTTAGGGAGTTTCAACAGTACTGAAGGATCCACATAGCGCCGGGTTTTAGAGCAGCGGCGACTAGAACTCCAGATGCAGGGAATAGATCTAGGTTTAGCAGTGTGATAGCTCAGAGATGGAGTGGATCGAGTGCCACGATGCATATACCGGGGGCAACGAGCTATTCCCAGTTGAGAACAGTTGTAAAACACATCAGGGGAGAGTCTGTAACTCCTGTCCCTAATCTGCAGAAGTTCGCTGGCAGTGTACGAAATTGCCATAGAGAGATGCAGGGGAGTTCCGACGCCACAGATAATCCAGTGAGCTACTTTGATAAGAACCAGGACACCCAGGGTGACTACAGCTGCTAAACGCCGGCTAGCCAAACTCATCTTAGCACACAACCGAAAACACAGCCAGATAATACACCACGTTAGCCTACTAATCACATCCACTAATATACGCCATGACAGAGCAGTTATACTTACTCCTCAGGGCATAAAGAGGAACATAACACCACAACAAGCGAGAGAGTGGAAACTTACTCGAATGTAGCAGGTTAGTGTCGGCAGGGAGTGAAGAGGGAAAGCTCGTGTTAGGCCGGTATCAGCATACATGCATGAGTAGAAGCGCAGCATATAGCACACAACCAGGGTGGAAAAGTCACAGCAGCATAGCGAAACTGTCCAAGCAACCTGCAGTTGCTTATAAGCCGTTTCAGATTTCCAAGAACTGTCCTCTTGTGTTGAGTTGGGTCCAGTTTTGGAGAGAGAAACGCGAGGAGTTGCACATTGCCAGCGACAACGCTCAGCTTCCTGGCAACTGGCTTGTTTCAAAGAGAACTGGCAGACCAGTCGGGGATATCCCAGTCATCTCTGAGCCGGAACATGCCAGCTGTTTTGGATGGGATCATCTGCATGTCAGCTAGGTATATAAAGTTCCCATATGATGCGGTTGACCAGGCAAATATTAAAGCACAATTTGCAGCGATAGCCGGTTTCCCTAATATAATCGGAGCGATCGACTGCACACACATTTCTATAAAGGCACCATCCGAGGAGGAATTTGCTTATGTGAATAGAAAGCACTTTAATTCCATAAACGTGCAAATAATCTGTGATGCAAAAATGTGCCTTACTAATGTAGTGGCACGGTGGCCTGGATCAACCCATTGATTCGTACATCCTCACAAACAGCATGGTTGGGATAAGATTACAAGCTAGCGGAGTGCGTGACGGGTGGCAACAAATTTTAAGCATTTAAATAAAAGCAATTGACATTTCCAGCTTAGAATAATTCATTTTAAACATGGGTAATTGTTAAATTACTTAGGAAACAGCAGCTACGCGCTCAAGACGTGGCTGATGTAATCCACAGACTGACCGGGAGCAGAGATACAATTCTCTCTATTCTCGCACCCGGTCAGTCGTGGAGAGGGCGATTGGGCAGCTGAAAAGCCGGTGGCGTTGGCTGGACAGGACTGGGAGATGCTCGTGTATCGGCCAGAGAAAGTGTTTCGTATTGTGAGGGCATGTGGGGTCCTGCACAATGTTGCGCACAGGTTTGCAGTGCCATTGTTGGTACCCAGCGAACCCAGAGCCAGGACAAATTAATGCGCAGAGCAAATTTTAAACAATTATTTTATTGAGTCGCTGATGCTAGTGAGCGCATCACTGATATTTTTAGGTGCATAATATTATTCTGCCAGTGTGCATTATTCTGACCCTACAACATTTAAAGCTTCCCACTCAGACCTTTTGCACTTTGCCGTAATGCCACAACGTGCCAAACAAAATTTAAGTACTGTAGTACTCAGTATCATGTTGGATGCTAGCGTAGTTGGCTATGTTAACTTAGCTAGCCTGTCGGACTATCTTGGACATAAATGTCATAACATAACGTTCATAACAGACATCCCAAGTCTCCCAGAAGCTTTCGGTAGTGGCTCCCTGATACCCGTGAGTCACATATAATCTCCCGGAATTCAGAACGAGTGCCCCACACAAACGCGCACACAGGCGACAGACTATTTTTCTCTAATCACGAGTGGGAAGGAGAGAGAGAAAACAGAGAGGGTTCTAATTGGCCTGTTCTCTTTAAAGAGTCACCCCCTCGCCGCCACCCCCCAACTTTTGCAACTTGGGATGTCTGTCATAATATAACATAAAATTACTTCGTTGGAATTTTCTGGTCTTTCTGTAAGATGTGCAACGTTGTTGTTTGTAATAGCTTCTCAGTTTCGTGTAAGGAATTAGTTAGCATGTAGGCTTAGTTGGCTAAGGGTGTGTACCGGGTGTGTCATATTTGGACATGGGTGTGGCGCACGGGACATACCTTGGAACAAAGCTGAATAACTTTTCAGTACTTGCATGTAAGCGCTCAATTTTTTTCTATGTTGTCAGACAAGACCCTAGTGAATTATATTTTATATTCTAGAACCTGGTTTGAATAACTATGTATATGTATATGTATATATGTATACATACTGGTAAAGTTCAAGCCATGGACGTAATTTTGAGTGGGGGGGACATGGATTCGTCGCTATTTAAATATTTGGTTTTAACCGTAAAAGCTGGGGGGGACCAAAGCCGGCTTTTGAAAAAGTGAAAAAGTGGGGGGGGACATGTCCCCCCCGTCCCCCCCCCAAAATTACGTCCGTGGTTCAAGCTCAAGTTCAAGTTTTTTTTTTTTCTGTAATAGAAGCTCTCAAATAAAACCACCATTATGGAAATATAAGCCTGGAGATTAATCACTATGTTGGCCCAACTGTCTACTTCAGTTTGGGCCCTGAATGATCATTTTCCTATATGTACAACTTGAGATAACTAGTGTTGAAGTGTACTAGTACAATTTGTTCAAAATGAATGAAATTGTTTACATTTCTGCTGTATAAGGTTAAAGTTCAAGTCCTGCTGCTCAGTGATTCTGGCCCCTGTGGAACTAACTGTAAGTATATGCCAACACACCAGTGTAACTTCTCTTAAGACATTAAAGTGATATTTGGAAATTGGCATTCATTAAACAAAGCCATAGAATATACTATATGTAATCAAAATGTTATGGAAATGTGAATTTAAAGGAAATTGTGGCATTCAGTATTTTTTCAGTAGATATTTGTGTCTCATGGGGATTTTGAAAGTAGTCACTCTCCTGTTTGGTGTTTCTGCTACACTAATAATACATCTTGTATGTATGGTGACCAAAGCAGTAGAGGGTTTTGACTGTTTGGCTTTAGTCAGTATGAATGACATTAATATATACCCTAAACAATCCATGATATATTTAATGAAACAGAAACTGTTGAGTGTTTTGGTATGCATGTATTTTAGGATTTTCATTATTATGCACTGATGCATTTGGAAAGTCACACCCTCTCTCTCTCATTTATCTTTCTAGATTTTTCTCTGAGACTGAAAAATACTGCGCTAATCCTACTGCACGCTGGATTCCAAAGAAACTGAAAGGTAGTGCACTAACATCAACCTCTACACCACTATCAACTATAGTCTATATCCTGTCTAGATACAATGTCTGCTTTTAGTCATGGTGTATGTATTCATGAGTTTGGCATATAATTATCACTGATACCATTGAAAACTTGATACTGTATGAATCAAAACGCATATTTTCACTGAGAATTTGCCATTCCCTCCCCTCCTCTCTTCGCTCTACTTCTTCTCTCCCTCATTTTAAAACTTTATTGAAAACTCAACTTCATTTATCCCCTGCACCCTCTTCGGGCTCTGTGTAATTTGCTTTGTATTTGTAAAGCGACCTTGGGATTTGTAAAGGCGCTATATAGGTTTAACTTATTATTATTATTATTATTATTATTCATGCTTGACCATCCCATGTGTACAAAACAACTAATTGCAGTTCAGTTATGTGGTCATTAGGTTCAGCCTAACTCAGTACACACGTAATGCTTTTTAAATATTCAAATCATGTAAGGGCAGTCGTGGCCTGGCGGTTAGGGAACTGGTCTTGTGACCTGAGGGTAATGAGTTCGATTCCCAGACCTGAGGCCATGACTGATGTACCCCTGAGCAAGGCCCTTAACCCTCAATTGCTCACTTGTATAAAAATGTAAGTCGCTCTGGATAAGGGTGTCTGCCAAATGTCATAAATGTAAATGTAATGTCATATTGAGTATGAATAAAAGATGTGGACCCTGATCTGGAGTGAATGTTTACTTTTCAATCTTAAAGACATTTTAATGGCACATTGAGAACAGAGGTGTCAATTCCAGGTTCAGAAAGTAAAAGTCCTCACCAGGATTTTGCTCAGGCTTCCTGGATTGTGTTGATTCCACTAATTTTACCTGGATTGCACTAATTAGAAAATCTAGCAAGCTTGAGCAAAATCCTGGTGAGGACTTTTACTTTCTGAACCTGGAATTGACACCTCTGATTGAGAATATAGTCTTTCACACACAAGGGCTGATGTGAGCCTGATTCTACAACATCATAGGGCATGCAACACTGTCATCGTGAGGCTTCTTCAAAGAATTTAAAATAGTCTATTTTTTATACAAAATAATCACATTATTTCATTGCTTTGATACCTCTACTGTTTTTTTGTAGAAAATATGTATTGAAAGAATTGGTATGTGTCACGTATGGCCTCGCCCCCTCCCTTAGCTGTCACTCCGGGTTCCCTCATGTCTGTGCTCTGTGCCCGTTCGTCCCGCCCTGGTCGTTTGTCTCCGTGATTCCCCGTTTGTTACCACGCCCCCGTGTCATTGGGTGTGTACCGGGTGTGTCATATTTGGACATGGGTGTGGCGCACGGGACATACCTTGGAACAAAGCTGAATAACTTTTCAGTACTTGCATGTAAGCGCTCAATTTTTTTCTATGTTGTCAGAAAAGACCCTAGTGAATTATATTTTATATTCTAGAACCTGGTTTGAATAACTATGTATATGTATATGTATATATGTATACATACTGGTAAAGTTCAAGCCATGGACGTAATTTTGATTTCAAAAGTGGGGGGGACATGGATTCGTCGCTATTTAAATATTTGGTTTTAACCGTAAAAGCTGGGGGGGACCCGCCCTGCTCGTTTGTCTCCGTGATTCCCCGTTTGTTACCACGCCCCCGTGTCATTGCCATCACCTGTTCCCTGTTAATGTTCTGTGTATATATAGTCCCTGAGTGTCCCTTGTCCCTCGTCGGTTGTTTTGAATGTTTGGATGTTTTATCCTTGTGACTGCCCATAGTGTGTTCCTTGTTTTTGATCCGTTGCCTACTCCCCGTGTTTCCTTTTGTTATGCCTGTGTACGCTTGTTTTTCTGACTGCCCTCCCGTTATGGACCCAGACTGGTTATCTGACGATGAGTATGGTATTCCCTTTAATAAATCTCGCTCTTCTTTGAATTTGTGTCCGTCCCCTCGCTCCACAGCCCATGCTGTATGTCAGTATGTCAAAACTTTTGACTGGTAATGTAAACTCTCTTTGTTTTATCTTGGTAGTTACTTTGAGTGGAAGATCTTATGTGGCATATAAAGCTTCTAACCCAATCTGTCTTACAGGTCTGAAAGAGATCAAAGGCTGAAAATACATATCAAATCCAAAGCAAGCGACACTAATTTTTGGACTACATTTCATAATATGCTTTCATTGTATATGTTTTGATCATTATATAGTGTTGTAGTATTAATTATTAATTCATTTTAATCATTTTCAGGGTCAGATTTATAATTATGGTAAACAGTATGGCCTTAATCAATAAAGCACCATTACAGTGTAAAAAATGAGTGTGATACGATGTCTCATTTCCCTTCCACATCACTACTGGGTTTAGAGGAGGAGCAGTTCCATGACTAATCCCTGTACCCTCATCACATCACTGTTCAGTTCTGAGAAATGTGACTGTAACGGTGGAAGAGAAGGGGGAGTGGGCGAGGGTGAATGAGCGAGGGAGAGTGGGCGAGGGTGGTGCTGATGTTTTTACTGTCCATATTCAATATCACAACTCAGGAAGCGCAACAGCACGATAACAATGCGAGAAAGAAGAAAGAACAACACAGATATGTGCGGTAGTGTTTAAACTGCAGTCACGTGATGAGCGCTGGGAGGGCATATTCAAAGGCTCCAGCAGCGTCTCTCTCTCTCTCTCTCTCTCTCTCTCTCTCTCTCTCTCTCTCCCTCTCTCTCTCAGGTTTAATGTGCTCCTCGGGTGCCCATCTGTGAGAGGAGAAAAGGATTCTTACATATAAATAAAGAGCCAGTAAAGCTACCTCGTTCACTCAATACAACATTCTGTACTGAATCCCCCACACCCCTCATCTATTTTTAAAACTATTTGTGACACTACAACAGACTAGATGTGTATCTCAGGAGAGGTGATCCCCTACATCAGTGCCCAGCTATGGTATGTGGAATCATTTCAGGTCATATGCTATCGTAAATAAGTCAAAAATGGTATTTGTTCTTCTCTAATCTATTTAGAAAGGATTGATTAAATGTTATATGATATATGATATACTACATATTACTACACACACCAATATATATATTATATGTAACATAATACAGGAAGATGATAAAATCCTGCACTTAACATCCATAGTTATGCAACAGGCTTGGCTAGGATGTATTAACCAACCAACGACTATGATCTAATAATACCTACTACTATGCCCATGACCCATCGTCTCAACTACCAACACTACTAAGAAGACAAGATAGATTTCACACACCCTATGCACACACTAGTTGCTTGAACAGAATACAGCAGTATTCTTTCATTTTAAAAAAGGAATAAATTAAGGACTGGCTCAGTTCAATTTGAAACATTAGACATTTAAAAAAATGTTTAAAAAAAGAAGAAATTAAATAGAGAGCCAAACAGAATATTATTCTTCGACCTTGTCTTTCTGGATGGCAGTTCGTAACTTGCATCAGTTGACCCCCCAACCCCCCCCCCCCCCCCCCCCCCCCCCACCCCCCCAACCACCCCACCACACCCCCGCGCACCGCCCCTCCCCAAAAACATAAATAAATTAATACATTAAACAACCTGTCACGAACTAACCCGAACTCAAGAGTCTATTTTATATAAGTTTCTTTCTACTCTTCTTTCTTGCAAAGTCATCCACTAATTCATCAAAATTAAGCTGTCTGACCAAATCTGATTCAATGGCCAGAAGTGACGGTTGAGTTCATTCTTAATACGAGCCAGTTTGGAGAATGAACGCTCCCCTTCACAATGTGTGATAGGCACAGTCAAAACAGGTCTAAGTGCTATGTAGACATTTGGAAAGGTTGACTGTAAATGGACTCCATTGTACTTTCCCGACATGTTACTTGCATTATCATATGACTGGCCCCTACAGTTGGATAAGTCTAGGCCCAGATTCTCCACCATAGCAACGACACACAACTGTCCCCACTATGGTTTTCAATAGGCTCAAAAGCTAGAAAACGCTCAACTACATGTCCGTCATTATTAACAAACCTGAAAATAAAAGTAAGTTGGTCCAGATGAGCAAGGTCTGGAGTGGAGTCAATTATAACAGAGAAGTATTTTGATTATTTGATCTCATTAACAATTGCCTGCTTTGTTCTCTGTCCCATCAAATGGATAAATTCTTCACACACTGTTGATGATAAGTAGGACACAGAACCTTTTCCCTTACCTCCAAACCTTTGGAGGTGCTCAGCTAGGAATGGGTCAAATTTGGCTAAGAGTTCTATGATGCCCAAAAAATTACCATTGTGGGCTGATCCTAATAGCTCATCATCTCCCCTCTCCCCCAAGCAAGTCCCCTCTCCCCCAAAAACTGGATGACTGCAACAACTCTTTTCAAAACTTCCCGCCAGTATTGTCTTTCTGTGTCAATTTGTTTGACAATATCAGAATCAATTGTTGCTGTGCCTCTGGAGCGATTATATAATGCTACAATCACAAAATTGTTGAACCAGATACAATATGTAATAAAAAAAGGCTGACCTATAACTATTTAGCTATAAATTGTTGTTATTGTAAATGTATTGTATGTATGTACTATTATAAAGCTTACACTTCTACTATTATCAATAATGTAATATGCAAATAACAATAAACTTTTTAAAAAGCTGTGAGTTGCTAGTTAGCAATGTTACACTAGCCTTGAAAAAGGCTGTGAACCTTTCAAAGTTTAATATAGTAAATATAGTAATGTAATATTATATCATGTAATATAATATAATATATAAGCCTTTGAAAAGACTATGAAAAGAATGTAACAGAATATATGCAATATAGTATAGTATAATATAATATAAAAATATTTATATATATATATATTATAAAATAATATAATGCAGTATAAACATCAATGAGCCTTTAAAAAGGCTGTTGGTTGCTGATCTGGTAATAGCAAGGTAAAAGTTGTAGTAAAAGCACAAAGCAAGTTTGCAAGCTGAACTGTCTGAATGTGAGGAGTTTTGATACTGGCAGGGGGTTCTATAGATTTTGCATATTCACTTGGAAGTTCTCGCAACACCTGATTGACTCAGCCCCCGTGGGAATTTAGGGCAATGTAACAATTTTTCACCACTGAGTGAGAGGGTGGGGGAGGGGTAGCCGCTATCTACTACAAAAATGCTGTTTTGTGTGTGTGTGTGTGTGTGTGTGTGTGTGTGTGTGTGAGAGAGAGAGAGAGAGAGAGAGAGAGAGAGAGAGAGAGAGCGAGCGAGAGAGAGGCATGGAGAGGGAGACGGGAAAGGTTTTGAGTATATTAAAAATGCTGTGTTAATGATATTAAATCAAGTTTAATTATTGTCAAGACCCCTTCACACTGCCTTGAAACACGTCAAGTCATGTCAAACTATCATTGAATGGTCATTGAATAAGAAGCTGAATAAAATATGTTTTCCAATAAATAATCCTCAAACTAAATATCAGGGTTACACGCATACGCAGCCACAGCAACTACAACAAAACCCACTTGCTGTTTCATCATCTGTCACCAAACCAAAATTGTGCTACTCAGTAAAGCTTGCAGTTCTGTTGTATGAAAAGGCATTTTTCCTTTCATGCATTCCTTCAGAACTAGAGTGACCACTGGTCTCTTTACTGTTGTTTATTAAAGGGGAAACATGAAACTAGTCAAATGGCTTGTTGTTTTCACATAAGTGAAATCACACCCTTGGCCAAATTGACTAAATTTAATCGGTGTCAAAGATAGCATTAAATTGCGGGGGGGGGGGGGGGGGGGGGGCAAAAATATTATCATCTACTAAAGGAGGGCACGGCAGAAAAAGTTTGGGAACCACTGGTGTAACCTTTAATCTTAGACTGTGTCTTAAACCCCATCAGTGATGAGGTAAGAGCTTACCCCATCACCAAACTTGTTTGGGGGGGTTGTGAGCTGCTTGGCTGTGACTTCTCTCTCCTGGTCCTGTGTCGTCCCAAGGTGCACCGGTGGGGGACGATCTGGAGACGATGAACCTGCAGGACTGGTACTGATTAGTGTGCATGCTTGGTTTAAGCCAGATAGAGCCCTATCTGTTTGGGGAGGGACTAAGGGGTATATATGGGTGACTGGGGAAATAGGAAGGAAGCTTGATGGTTAAGGGGGATGTAATGGTCCCCTCATTTCAATGCGCTCTGGTTTGGCTGAAAATAAATAAAATGACTTTTGAGTACTGAACAAGACTCCTGGAGACATTCTTGCTGCCCTTGCTGGGACGCCTACTAACCTCCACTCCTGATCATTACCCCTGGCTACATAACACCATCTTAGGACCCCTTTGTCCTTCTTTGAATGTCTCTGTGGTGAGGATGACAGAACACAGCAGAGGCTGGAGCAGATACAACCACAAAAAAAGCAGCCAGGAAATTATTCTTTGTGGCTTTTTCTTTTCATATCCACTTTCCAGCAATACAAAAACCAATTTTCACCAAGGCTATGTATGTTTGCTTTTTAGTTTGGGCTTTGATAATCTTTTTCTACTAGTAAAACATTTCTCTTTTTTGCATTTAGGTATATTTGCTTGTGTTTGTTTTATGGCACTTTGGTTCACAGCTGTTTATTCATAAAGCATATTTAACTTGACACAATTAGGCTCTAACATTAGGTACCATCATCTTGTTTCCATCCAGATCCTTTGTATCAAATTTCCTCACCACAATTGGTGTTAGCCAGCAGTATCCCAAAACATCCTCTAGATGTCACTTTATACAACAGATGCACCACATCTATATATCACATATCACACTGACACAGTCCTGTCGTGCCTATGTGTGTAAAAAGGAGATTGGAGGCTAAGAGAGGGCAGCTATTGTAACTGAAGAAAGGAGAGAGAAGCAGGGCCCAAGATCAGAGCTTCAGGGCTGTCCAGTGTACCCCTGGGGTGCTAAAGCGCAACGATAGCGTGCTAGATAAAAATGTCAAATAGCTACACTATTGTTGATAGCCACAAGAATGATCTGTACTTGAATCTTAGAGATGCATGTACATAGCCTTCGGCTAAGTTACATTTACAACATTAAGCAGGTGCTCTTGCCCAGAGTAACTTACAAAAGTGCTTAAGTGAGAAAGAAAACACACAAAGTTTAAGCAATTTTATATGTAAGATAAGATAAGATAAGATAATCCTTTATTAATCCCTCAGCGGGGAAATTTGCAAAAAGAAAGTGACACAGACGAAGGTGGGATAGGAAGAGAGTGTGTAAAGAACCGGTGACTATTCAAATGTTGTGAAGTGACGTTGGATCATTAAAGTGCTTCTTGAAGAGGTCAGTCTTTACATTTAAAGACAGCAAAGGACTGGTGCACAGACACATTTGAACAAATGCTTCATTCCTGTGTGGCTTTGTTGTCATACATAAAGTTGGGTTGTACTATGACCATGATACAGTCTGTCCAGATGAATTGCACAGGCACAGACACATGCTTATCAAACATGTCTGGTTAATGTCTGTCCTGATTGGGTGGGGTCTGCTCTGTCTCTGTCTCTAACATGGATGTCCTTAAGAGTTCGTTGCAAGTGCCCTTGACCCCTAGTGCCTCCGAGATGCCTTTTCGTTCAAAAAATGCCTCAGCTACATTCCAGAGAACAGTGACTCTCGTGTTAGCAGACATTCTTAACTGCTCAGCTTTCTTGATTTGTTGGTGTGTATTATGGACTGGTCATCTCTCTTGGAAGCATTTTGGACTGTGACTGATAGGCTAAGGAAAACATCTCTAGTGGTGATCCTACCGAAATGGGAGTTTGCCCAAGCCATCATTATGTATCTCGGTAAGCAAGTGGGAACTGGCTTCTGCAAGCATCTGAACCTTAGGACAGCCAACACAGTATTATATCTCATCAGATGTTTGCAACATGTTACAGTGATGCTTGTAATGATGTGATGATACAGTGATGATAAGTGGCATGAATGCATGCATCACCATGACTTCCCTAATCAGATAGAATACAAAGGCAGAGTGTTGAAATGACTGCAGTATTAGTATTAGAACAGTAGCATTCCTGCAGTCTCCAGTCCCCCAGGACTAATCAGCTAACATGCATCACTCTCTGACACCACGACAAGCAGTCTGCCTGTTTTGTTTGGTGACCATTTTGTCAAGCTGTGTTCTTGGAGGTAAGTGTTCTTTATATGTATAAACCACACTAAGTTTACTATATAATAACATTTATATTTCTGTTATATCATTATAACAGAATGATATTATGTTTTGATAATAACATCTAACATTAAACATGTGAATTTATCGCTTACTCACCTCCACTTTTCTTTTCTTACCATAGATATACTGCATTTAGCAGATCCCAGAATGCAAACATGCTGTGATCGCACCAGCCCTGTTCAAATTAAGGGCCCTATTGCAAAATGTGTACATCTCCCTGCAAGACACAAGTGCCTCGAGGCTTATCTGTGAGTTTTTATTTTGGAAAAACTCAGACTTGAATTAAACCATCCTCACTGTATATAACAAGAGCTGAATTTGTGTTGCTGTTCATGCTTTAATGTTTGTTCTGACTGATGGTTTAAATATCATGGATAGTTTGTTTGCTAATGGTTGACCAAGTGGCAAAAACATGTTTGTTCACTCCAAGTCTGCCCCCCTACACAGATTTATCATGAAGAAAGGAAATGTGCATTGCAGCAGTGTGGATGCAATTGGTATCAATAATACGTTGGCAAAACTGGAAAAGGTGAAGTCAGATATGGTTGGACGATTTAGTCAAAATGGTGAAAGTGAAATGTCTCTGGTAGTGAAGCAAAGCAGAGTGAAATGCCAAGTTTTATATTACATTCCTTTTTAGTTTCTGATGTGATGTTATAAAAATATAACTGCAAGAAATCTGAAACTAGTTACATTAAGGCATGTCATGTTCATTATCTCAGTAGTATCTTCTACTGGACACTTCTATGATCAGTGATTAAATTGCTGATCTCTCTATCCTCTCCAACATATCCAACAGAAAGGCAACCCATGTATGGACCTCACCCAAAACTCAAACAGGAACTGAAGAAGCACACAGTGTATTGGATAAGAACCAGAAGCTCTTTCAACACTTCATTGGTCGGGCCAAAGCTCATATTCATACCTCCCACCAGCCACCTCAACATCAGGAACACAGAAAGGAGATGAGACCCCAGTCTTTATGCAGCATACTGGGAAAAACCTGATTTTAAACCAGATATACATCCTTCTGATTACTTCATACATGATCACTTCATACTCTGAAATGAAGCAGTAAACTTCACATTACATATAAGTGTTTTTAATTATTTTCACATACCCTGTTCAAGAATATTCAGTATCCATCTCACCGCACTGAAACAACAACACAATAAACTAGTGTGCACTTAATTTACAGTCTCTGTATTATTGTCTACTAATTAGTATTCACATGCAAACGTCCATCTCAACTGCCGCAGGACTCACATAAACAAACAAAAATTCTGTTTTGGTCAGCTCTGAGGGCGACACACTGCTACATCTTCGTGGTGCGTGGTTTGTTTTCAAGCCTAGTGAGCCGCTAATACTTTTAAAACCAGCGTAGTGGAAAACACGCATTTGACTGTCTTCACACGCTCTCACTAATTCGCCAACTACTGGCGATCGAACGATCGCAACATAATACTTATTTTTTGTCTATTACACCCCCCCTCCACCCGTCAACAATCTACACTTGTCACACCCCCCCGTCAACAATTTACATGCCCATTTATGATGTCGCTCTTTGCCGTAACACAGTAAAAAAAAAAAGTGGCTCTTGGTCTCTGACGGGTTGGCCACCCCTGTTCTAATCTAATCACTGATTACATGATTATCATTGTTATGTGATCAATTATCATCTAATCCGAGACCGGTATGTGTGTGTGTGATTGGTTGTCTGAGACTTGTACCTGTGCTAAAATTGTAAAGTGCCTTGGTATCCTGAAAGGCGCTATATAAATTGAACATTCATTCATTCATTCACAATGACAGACGACAATCTCAACCTGTGACAGGCAGGGTGAGCGAAATAAAATGGAAGTGATCACGCCAAGTCTCAGGGAAAAAGGATGGGTTTAATTGAAAAAGTGCGCAAACCAAAACCCGTGAACTGATCCAAATTAAGGATATAATAACCAGCGGCCAATTTGTACAAAGATAAGACATATATAGACAAACAAACAACCCTCAGGTGAGACGGATCACGGGTCTGCACACAAAGCAACAATATGCAGGCATGAAAATTGGTCAGGGGTTTAAAAAGGTGAGAAGACCGGGGGGGCGGGGCGTGGACATGTGTGGGGGGGGCGTTGACATGTGACGTCATGGGGGTATACGGCGACGGGGGGGGGGGGGGGGGGGGGGGGGGGTTGGCTGCTGGTGTACGGGGATACAGCGACAGGTGATGCCAAAATATTATGGAGTCCGTTAGGGTGAGACATCATGTAAAAAATATAACGTGTGGCCACGACTTACTAACGCGTGCGTACGACTTATCTAACGCGTGCGAATAAGATAATTAACGCGTGCGAACAAGATAATTAAGTATTACTTTATATAAAGCCAGGTTTACCTTCCTTGGGCAGTCAGTTCGCGAACATCCCTGGGATCTGCTTGCTTTGCTGTGAAAAAATAAACTTTGTTGCCGCGTGTGAAAGGCGACATTAGTATCTCGTTCACACGCGTTAATAAGTCGTGGCCACGCGTTATTAATTTTTTTTACGTGATGTCACCTTACGGGCTCCGTAAAATATAGTAAAATCCATAAAAAAAAATTTTTGACTGTCATGTCATGGATTCAATGTATGGAGCCAGATCCGTAAACGTGAGAGGCCCGCTTTCGCCATTCAGATGGCTCAGTCAAAACCATTACGTCTTAATGAACCAATAAATACATCAGCGGCGAAAATGAGTAAAAATACCAGGTTCACGTGTTTTTATTTTCTAACATGGGCTAAAGCACAGGGTAGACTCAAACGACAAGCGTTTACAACTTCATCTTCAACCTTTTCAGCCCTGGCGCGAATGTTATCCTCACACGTCCCTGGATTCACCAGTTACAACTACAGACACACTAGAAAAAAAAATCTTGATTCTTATTTTATGTCACCGTTAACTACACGGGGTTGACGCGAACTTAATAGGCCTATCTATCTACCTATTTATCACAAGAGCTTGTGGCTAGATCTGACAGTGTTCAACGCTGTAGCGAACGGCAGTAACTTTGTTTTACGGCAAAATATGAAAACGATTGAAACCATTAATAACCCAATTAAATCCACTGGGAAATGTACAATCTGGTAAATGTAGTGGTAAATGTACGATCTGGTAAATGTAGTGGTAAATGTACGCTCTTCTGCCTTGTCCCCGGTGTAGCACTAGGTCCTGCTTCTCGTCCCGCTTAGCAGTAAATGAATAACATGAATGAAGAACGTTCGAATGATTGAAACGCAATTTGGCCTCTATGAAGGTTCTGGGCGGAAACTGCTGGCCACTGTCATTGAAATTGCCGATTTCGGAAATGCTCTGTTTGCTTATTAAGTCAATATTTAATACATATAATCTCCCGACCCCCCCCCCCCCCCCCCCCCCCCCCCCCAAAAAAAAAAAACAAAAAACTCATCGGATCTACACGATTCACGTAGGTAACCCTTTTCAACTTCAAAACAGCGAATTTCGCCGAAAGGTGACAGATTTTCATGGCTGAATATGACAGGACAGCTGCCGCTGTACACGGCACAACCCCCTGCCAACCCCCAGAAATGGGGTTTTAAAGTTCCATTTATGGTAGAATACATACATGGACTCACATAAACATTCAAAAATTCAAACAAAACAAACAAAAATTCTGTTTTGGTCATTTCCTATAGTTCTTTTTTACCTGACAAGGACCTTTTTGTACATAGCAGAGCTTGATTGTAATAAATGTCTTGTGCTATATGTGGAAATAATTTAGACAGTTCAAAAGTCTCCAAGTAGCTCATTGCGCATGAATGACTACAACTAACTGCCAGGAGTAATTACACAACAATTTAGATGAGTGATAACAGTGGACAGGTCTTTACTGTGTATTTCACAACATTGCACAAGAATGTGTGATTGTGAGTTGTAGCTGATAGCGAAAGATCCCTGGATGATGTAGGCCTACTACATCTGAAAATGATTCTAGTACACGAACAGAGCCATCTTCATGGTGTACAGCATCCAACCATGGCGGACGCTAAAGCAGAGAGAGGTAGCACAGACATGTCAACTTTCATATAAATATATTAGAAAGCAACTGCTCCCTTGTATTACTCACTGCTTTAAAATGAGAAAACCCACTAACCACAACTTGTCAGGGCTGGCTCGGCTGCCACTCCTCTTACCACCATTAGAGGCACCCGAGTCAGTCCTAGACCCACAATCTGCAGTGATCAGTTTCAGCCGTTGCTATGGCTTCTTCAGGAAGCTTGTGGAAATGGATCATGGCTGAATCGTTTTGGTTCGCCTTCACGTTCAGCCCTTTCTCTGGTTGCGTTCCGTATGTTAGGTGTCTCACCACCTTATGCTTTTCTCTCTCTCTCTCTTTCTCTCTCTCTCCTCTTTGCTTCTCTACTTTTTCTTTGAGTAACTATCTCCTGCGCTACTTTCTGGCCTCAAGTTTTCCCCCAGCTTTTTATCTTCCTATTCATTTAACGTTTATTTTGGGAAGGGTTTTTTGTTTGTTGCAGCCCCTGCCCCTGGCGTCCTTGGTTTTGTTTTCTCGCGTAGTGTTTTCCATGTAATTTCTGTTTCTTTTGTATTTTTTTCTCCCGTTTATCTACGGTTGAGTGTTGCCTTTTTACGTGTCGAGCATTCCTTGTCATTTTCTGTTGTTTATCCTCCCATGTTTTGCGGTTGAGTTTCTTCTGCGTCTTTTGTGTTTCGTTTTGCTGCTGCTGTGTTTGTGTGTGGATGCACGCTCACATGTTTTACGACTTGGGTTTGTTGGCACTTGGGTCTATTACTCTCTTGGTTTTAACGCGGTGTGTATTAGTTGGTACACCCATCGTTACACAACTAGAGAATCTCTGAACCATTATTTGGCTAGTTAAATAGTGTTTAACCCTAGGATGCATAGGTGGGGTCAAAAGTGACCCCAAGGGATGTTTTTCTTCAAAATCTCTGAAATGACAAGTTTTTACACTTCCATATTCCAGGTATTCCTCATAAAACATGTTTGTGACTTGAGGCCATTTGAATTTTTTAAATGTTTTTATACATTTTAAGAAATTGCAGTTTTTGTGTCACTACCCCAGTTTTCCATAAGTGGGGTCAAAAATGACCCCAAGCATTTCGTACAGAATCTCAAGGCTTTGCTTTGGGAACTTTTGATTTTTAACAACTGTGACTGTCAGGATACAATTTCTGTCCCTTACACATTGTTGACCACTTTTTTGGTACAGGCACTTTGTTTATTTGTTAAATACATAAATAACCCCTTAAAAATCCGTGAGTTGATCCTATAGCACCACCATCAGGCCAAACCTTTAGAATAGAATTAAAATTTTTATCTTAAATCTTGAATTTTTTATATATATCTTCTCAAATTTACTTCTCAACATTAAAGACCACAAGTCTTGTTTTGGTGATGATGGATAGGGCCTTTACTATAGCGCCACCAACAGAAAATAATAGAGGTTTTTTTTGTTTTTTTGAGTGTGTTTTTTTTGGGGGGGGCATTTGTGAGACAGCAAAAGGATAATGAGAACATGTCAAATACTAGTGAAAACATGGAATAGGTTTTTATGCCCACTGTAAACTTTAGGTCTATAGAGACATGAAGTATGCAAACAACATGAAAATCCATGTAACGTTTGCTCCGCCCCAACCTAGGTGAGATCTGTTTTCCTTAGTTTTGGTTTTAGTTGCATCTCCGTAGTGTTCTCCTGTCACGCCCCCTGATCCTACCGCCCATTATTAGTCTCAATCAGCTGTTTACGTTTAATGTCCTGATTTGTTTGGTTTATATTCCCGTGTGCCCAGTCCTTCCTTGTGAGTCATTCTGGTGTGTGCTGTTGCTAGTGTTCGTATGTTCTGTTCCCCGTGTTTTGATATTTGGACCTGCCCTTGGTATTTAAACTGTGATTATTATGTGTTCAGTGTTTGGTTGATAGTATCAGGTTTGTTTTGTGTCGCTTTATAGATCGTCCCATGTTGGGTGTTGTGATCATTATCGAGTTCGCTCGCTATGGCCCTTTGAGTGTTAGTTAGTACGGTTAGTCTCTTTTGTAAGGTCTATTTGGCGGTGTTTCGGTTTATTGTATATTCCATCTAGAGTGTGTTTTGTTTGTCTGTTGGTTGTATGATAACCTGTTCGTCATATGTGTATTTTCTGCTGTGCCTGAGAGGTGTTACCTGAGTAATCTGTGTACTAGTATACACGCTAAGAGTTTTACTGTTGCATTCACAGAGTTTCGGTGTCTGAAAGCTCAGAGTGTTTACGTGAATGTAATGCCTCGCCGTTCAAGAGCGATTCGAGCCGATCTAAGTAGGAGACAGGAGGAAACTCCCCCTCCTACTAATAAATCTGACTCTCAGCAGCATTTGTGTCCTTCTCCTAGTTCTTGCACGTTACAATCCACCCATTTGCGAAACAGTGTGAACATGATACTAGTCAAACATGAAATAGTTCTACTGCGGGAATTATCAAAGTATATCAACAAAATATATTAACTCAGATCTATCAACTGCACCTGCAGGTATGGTCATGTTAGATCACACACACTGATAGACAAGTTTTAACAGCTAAAACAGCTTGGGGTTAAATTGACCCCTGAGGACGACCAATGCGTGCAATATGTGTTCAGCACATTGAAATTGAAAAAATATTTTCATGACAATTTTATGCTTTATCACTTGTCCCCATCAAATTAGGAATTGTCATGAAATATGAAGCAAAATTTAAAAAGTCAACTACTATTTTTTTGAATGATAAACATTCAGTGGGGTCAAATTGACCCCAAGGACGATAGGAGGGGTATTATCTTCATTTATCAACTCATTTGCCTTTTCTGTCATAGAGTAACATGTTGGTCAGCAAAGTAGACAGGTATTTAATAAAATTAATAGAAATACTTGGATGTGTCTAAAATCCATATTTGACGCACCGGTGCATCAATAGACCTGGGAGGGTTTTAACTAGCTAACTACAAAATAAGGTTAGTAGTAATGTTAGTACTGTGTTAGCTGGATTACTTAGCTAGCTACCATTACAGTAGCTTAGTAAGTTAGCTGATATTACTGCGTTTGTTATGTAGAGACTCACTGTATTCATGGTTCCTTGTAATAAAAGCTAACCTGTTGACTGGAGGGTGTGTGTGTGTGTGTGTGTGTGTGTGTGTGTGTGCAGGCACACATGCATGTCTGTGCTTTTACTTACATATAAATGCACAGACATTTATCATGGCTGCTCAGAGGCCTGCTAGGATACCCGGAGACCTTTCTGGAGATATGATCCTGAACGGATGGGATGAAGAGCCCATCGGTGGGATTGACTCAGAATCTGACATCTCAGATGTAGAGGATCCAGAATATGATTATCTATGACACCCTGGATGATATTTAATTACTATTAGAACCGGCCCGCAGGCCACAGCCGCCCGATGGCGTTTTGCACGCACAAACACTACATTCCCCACAATGCAACGGTAGCCCTCAAAGTCACTGCAGCGCACACAAGCGGCGAGGGTCTGCGCGGCGAAGATGACGTAATCGCAGTGGCTCCGCCCGTGCGCGAGGGCGCACGCTGTCGATTCGCAAGGTCGTTCACCTCTCGAATTTTGTAACTGCACGCACCAGTTAAACTTAATTAAGTTAAATATTTATACAGTGGGGAAAATAAGTATTTAGTCAGTCACCAATTGTGCAAGTTCTCCCACTTAAAAAGATGAGAGAGGCCGGTAATTGACATCATAGGTAGACCTCAACTATGAGAGACAAAATGTGAAAAAAAAATTGAGAAAATCATTTTGTCTGACTTTTAAAGAATTTATTTGCAAATAATTGTGGAAAATAAGTATTTGGTCAATAACAAAAGTTCATCTCAATACTTTGTTGTATATCCTCTGTTGGCAATGACAGAGGTCAAACGTTTTCTATAAGTCTTCACAAGGTTGGCACACACTGTTGCTGGTATGTTGGCCCATTCCTCCATGCAGATCTCCTCACGTTTCATCTTCATTGCCCTTGCTGATGGTAGGAGGTTTGCACCCAAAATCTCACAATACATGGCCCCATTCATTCTTTCATGTACACGGACCAGTCGTCCTGGTCCCTTTGCAGAGAAACAGCCCCAAAGCATGATGTTGCCACCCCCATGCTTGACAGTTGGTATGGTGTTCTTTGGATGCAACTCAGCATTCACTGTCCTCCAAACATGACGAGTTGTGTTTTTACCAAATAGTTCTACTTTGGTTTCATCTGACCATATGACATTCTCCCAATACTCTTCTGGAACATCCAAATGCTCTCTAGCAAACTTCAGACGTGCCTGGATATGGACTGGCTTAAGCAGGGGGACATGTCTGGCACTGCAAGATCTGAGTCCCTGGCGTCGTAGTGTGTTGCTGATGGTAGCCTTTGTAACGTTGGTCCCAGCTTTCTGCAGGTCATTCACTAGATCCCCTCTTGTGGTTCTGGGATTTTTCCTCACCATTCTTGTGATCATTTTGACCCCACAGGCTGAGATCTTGCGTGGAGCCCCAGATCGAGGGAGATTAGTAGTGGTCTTGTAGGTCTTCCATTTTCTGATTATTGCTCCCACAGTAGATTTCTTTACACCAAGCTGCTTGCCTATTGCAGATTCAGTCTTCCCAGCCTACAATTCGGTTTCTGGTGTCCTCCGACAGCTCTTTCGTCTTCACCATAGTGGAGTTTGGAGTGTGACTGTTTGAGGTTGTGGGCAGGTGTCTTTTATACTGTTAACGACTTCAAATAGGTGCCATTAATACAGGTAATGAGTGGGGGAAAGAGGAGCCTCTTAAAAAAGAAGTTACAGGTCTGTGACAGCCAGAAATCTTGCTTTTTTGTAGGTGACCAAATACTTATTTTCCACCATTATTTGCAAATAAATTCTTTAAAAGTCAGACAAAATGATTTTCTTAATATTTTTTCACATTTTGTCTCTCATAGTTGAGGTCTACCTATGATGTCAAATACAGGCCTCTCTCATCTTTTTAAGTGGGAGAACTTGCACAATTGGTGACTGACTAAATACTTATTTTCCCCACTGTACATATAGTGAAAATGATTCGAAATAATTCACTTTTTTACTCACATTATTTAATGGTTGTTTATTTTCAAAACGCCCAATCTTAACGTCTTCACGTTCTCTCATGTTTCGTCCTGGAATTACAAGAGGCTCGTATTTGTTAACGTAATACAAAATAACTGTTCAGTCAGACAGATATTTGTTGTGAAACGAAGTCATTACAATTTCAAGCATTTTCAAGTAGGCTACTTTAGCCTAAATTCCAGCACTTTTCAAACCTTTATTACTTTATTCATTTAATGTACAGGACACGTTTTCTTTGAAGGAAGTTAGTTTTTATCTGTTTGCTTGTTTAAAAATGTCTTCACTTGAAATTACTGACAGATCCATAAGAAAATATTGATTTATTCATTTAGGCATTAAATAATATACACTGTGTTAGGTCTTGGTTCAATAGGCTATGTGCAATCATTTCAATATGTTTTAATAAACATTGAACCAGTCCAGCCCTCGGCTTGTAGCAAATTTGGTTTTTTGGCCCTCGGTGTATTTGACTTTGACATCCCTGACATAGAGTAAGAGAAATAAAATCATTGCTTGTAGTGTTAAAACCAGGGGTTTTATAAGAAGCATAATACCCATAAATAAATAAATCAGGGTTGCCAACTCTCACGCATTGAGCGTGAGACACACGCATTTGACCGTCTTCACACACTCACACGCCACACATCCGATTTCTCACGCCGAAAAAAAAATCTAGTTTATTTATCTCTGATCCATATCTATGAGTTATTAGTTCGCTCTGGCGCCAACCACTGGCGATCGATATCGATATAATACTTAATTTGTGTCCATTTTACAGGCCGCCCGGTAACAACTTACGTTCGCTAACCCCGCGAACGTAAAGGGTTCTAGGGTTAAAAGCCTGTTAACTAAATTTCCTACCAAAGGTATACTATCACATATTTTATTGTGAACATAAAATAAAAAACATTTTATTATTTTTGGGTACAGTAAGCTGAGAATTGCTTATTCCATACCATATTACAGAGGCAAGCCTCTATCAAGGTTTTTTGCTTTAGATCCATCTTCTGAATCAGGGGTGATTATAAGATCAGAGATTTAGGGGTTTAGTTTTATTTACTTCCAACAAATAGTATTTTGTATGTTTGGAATTCATGTTCTTCAGGTGTGTGATGAGGAGTGCAGTAGATGAGCTTACATAATTCCTCTGACAAAAGGATGTCAGTGCTTTTGATCAAGTACCTTTTGCCAAATGTTATTCTGGTTAAGAGTACTAATGAGTAAACTAATGTCTAATCTCTCCCAAACATTAGACATTTAAAGTGTCTGGCCATGCAGCAACCTGATGACATGTACAGGCATATCTGGATTTCAGTAGATTTCAGTAGCTGCTTTTTTCGCCAGGCTGAGACACTTTCATTAGCTGATGCAAAAGCTGGTCCATGTTTTTGTCTAGTCAAGATTGGACTACTATAATGGTCTTCTAATTGGATGCTCTAAACAGTCCATAAAGAAGATACAACTTGTACAAAATGCTGCAGCTAGATTCCTAACTAAGGCTAGAAAATTTGATCATGTTAGTCCCACTCTCAAGGCATTACACTGGCTTCCGATTAAATATCAAATTGACTTAAAAATTCTTCTGTTAACCTATAAGGCATTAAATGGTCTTACCCCACAATATCTGAGTGAACTCATTGATGACAACCCATCTCACCCTTTGTGCTCCCAAAATACTGGATTTCTCTTAGTTCCAAAAATGTGTAAGACTGCAGACGGAGGCAGAGCTTTCTCCTTTAAAGCCCCTCATTTATGGAATAGTCTTCCAGCTCCAATCTGAGATTCTGACACAGTTCCAATCTTTAAATCTAGACTGAAGACTCACTTATTTAGTCAAGCCTTCAGTTAATATTCCCCTTGTAAGGTGTGGGGCTCGGGGGCCCAGAGACGTTGAGATTTCTGGTAATCTGAGATGTTGATGCTGTCATCCAGCTGTGTCATGGCAGCACTCCAGTTGTGACAATGACCTTGCTGGAAAGTAATGTTTCAGTGAGCCCTCATGACTGTGGTCATCTCCAAACCCCTCCCTTTAGTTATGCTGCTATAGATTAGCCTGCCGGAGCCACATGCTAATCACCGGCACGTTAACTATGTATGTTTTAAATCAATGGTTTAAATTGATGTCCACACACTCAACCTGTATTGTCTATCTTTTTGCATTCTTCTACCGATTGAAGACTATTGCATGCAGGCACCTACAAGCACCTAGGAGATGGTCTGGCTTGCCGGTGGATGTACTGATGCCAGGGTTGGATTTGCCATTGCTGCAAGACGACGTGCTGATGCTAGCTCCTACCTGAGGCTCACCATCTGCACTGAAGAGACTGTGTCTACTTGGCCGGGGAACAAGAACCATAACTATAACTGTAGAACAACCTTTTATCCACAAATACGGACTTGTGCTAACAAGGATTGTCATGATACTAAGAATTACAACTTCGATACGATACTTTAAAAAAATATTGAAATTCAATACCATTTTCGATACCAAAGTATCTATATTTCTATACCTTTTAAAGCCTTTTTATTACTTTTTTTATAAACAAACAAATGAATAATGTATTTTGTTTCACAAATGTCAAATAAATAAAAGGTGTAGTCCCTACCACATTAAAACCGAAATATAAATAATTGCACATTAATATAAATTAACATAAATAATAGTAGTGCACTCTGGAATTCACATTTAAAAGTCAAAAAAGGCTAGTGCAAAAAGTGTATTTTAAGTATACTTTAAACAACTTTAAGTAACTTTAACTTAAAGTAACTAAAACTTCAGTATTAGAGTAGAGTTCAGTATTCATAGATGATTGATCCGTTGTAGTACGATCACTCTTTTTTTCTCCCTGTATGCTGTCGCACTTACGACTCTTAAACCAATATGACAAACATTTGCTAGGATACCATAATCGGACACATAATCTTGTATGCTGTACTAATACTAGAAATCACCAACCTCTTGGAATTCTTTGTACAAATTTGCGTGCCGGTCCTTCAGGTGTTTGGCCAGATTCATTGTGTTAAGCTAGGTTTATACTTTCGCGCGTGATCGTACCTCAAAAACAGGGGAAGGAACATTTACCTAACGAATTTTAATGTTGGTTTGTGTTTCAGGTTTGAAAAGTGCTGGAATTTAGGCTAAAGTACTTGAAAATGCTTGAAATTGTAACTTCATTTCACAATAAATAGCTATCTGACTGAACAGTTATCTTGTATTACGTTACGAACCTCTTGTAATTCCAGGACGAAACATGAGAACGTGAAGACGTTAAGATTGGACATTTTGAAAATAAACCACCATTAAATAATGTGATTAAAACACAAATTATTTCGAGTATAAATATTTAACTTAATTAAGTTTAACGTGCTGGGAAATATTGAAATGGACCATGAAAGGGACGTACAAGTGCTTGAATTCCACCTTGTGAAGGTGTATGAACCCTGCAAATATGACTTTGTTCATTGCGCTGAGGCGCGGCGCACGCGAAGTTACAAAATTCGAGTGGTGCATAGGCCCTTTTCACAACAAAGCGGAAATACATCACCGCCTGGTAAAATAAGTTCCTGTACTCGCAGAAGATAGTTGTTGTCAATTCACCTCAGCATGGAGTGTGTATTTACTTCATCCTTGTCGTCGCTGCCAAAACTGAATTTAGAAGACATTTTCAGGATCGTTGGGGAACATTCAACAACGAACGGTTCCAAGATGTATAGAGGCTACAAATTGTTTGTAGAAGAATTAATTCACTCATACCAGGGTAAGCTAACACCAGCTAGCACTAGCGAGGTAACCAACTAACTATTATTTAACATATATCTAGTTCCATTAGTCATCCTACAGAGTGGTAAAACAGTCTATACTGTTGTGATATATATTATAATATTACGAATGATACTGACAGCTTTAGTTAACAATATCTAGCTGGGTTAGCAAGCCAAGTGACATCAGCTATTGATTGTTTGGTTTATATCAGTATCAATAAAGTTCATGACACACACCAAGTTATTAAGTGTTGTTGTTTATTCAGTGTCCAATATAGTCGACAGCAAAGTGATGGTCAGAGCTGGATGCTACAGAGCAGAGCTAGATGAGCTAGATGCTAACGGATCAGAGCTAGTTTGAGCCGGTTTCAGTGTAACAGTTGCTGTCCGCATTTGAAAGAGCAAACTCTCGACTGGGAGTACACGTACGTCCACCACTAACCACGAACGTGTACTCCCAGCCGAGAGCTTACTCTTTTCTAGCTAGATGCTAGCGGATCGAGGCTAGATGCTAGCGGATCGGGGCTAGATGCTAGCGGATCGGAGCTAGATGCTAGTGGACCGGGGCTAGATGCTACCGCAAATGCTCAAATCTTCCACAACCTCCTACTTCTGGTGGACGAACGTGTACTCCCAGCCGAGAGCTTGATCTTTCAAACGCGGACAGCAACTGTTCCACTGAAACCAGCTGGGAACAGTAACAGTACCGGGGACAGTAACAGGGAACAGCACCAACTTTTAGCCGCGACCTTCCTACTATGTAGTCTACAGCAGTGAAATGCTGGCTACACACAAAGGTACTTCCCCTCCGTATCACAAAGTTTTCCCCTTCATCTCTCCTAATTGCACAAACCCATTTTCTTTTCTGCTCGTCATCAGCCGGAAAACCGTGGAAACTGAGATACGGCTGTTTTTACTTCGAGATCTAACACCCTGGTGCACTGCAAAGCTCTTGTTATTGGGCTCTGCCATTGTTTAATGTGTAACGGAAGTAACTTTACCCTGCGACGAGAGCTTCCGGAAGAAAAAATGCGGAAGTATGTAAAGGGCCTATGACCTCGCGAATCGACAGCGCGCGAGACCACCGCGATTACGTCATTTTCGCCGCACGAACCCGCGCGCCGCAGGCTGTAGCGCCCTTTGTTGAAATGTTCCGAAAGCACCGCTTGCAAACTGGCTTGTTCATGTCCTTCGGTTTTCCATCTGTATCTGCTTCGAGACCAAAGTATTTCCACACAGCACTTCTGCTGCTTCCATATTTTATCCATATTATATTCCATATAATAATTCCATATTTCGCTTTGTGCGTGTAGTTTTTCAACAAGCTGAGGACGATCCGCAATATATTGCTTGTATTAGCAGCTATCCTACACATTTTCTTCTTATTTTGCAGAGGAGGCAAGCGCTGCACTGCCTCCGTGTGGCACACTTTAGAAATACTGTTCTTAAAAAAAAAAAAAAAAAACACGTTCAGTCCTATAGCACCGATACTAAGCAAATTGGGTATTGTACCATTTTTAATGACTAAGTATTGCGATAATACTCTATTATCTAGTATCGGTATACCGTGCAACACTAGTGATAAGAGGCCGCCCAATGGAGGATGGGTTCCCTTTTGAATCTTGGTCCTCCCGAGGTTTCTTCCTAATCCCCATCATCATAGGTGTAACACAGCTCGCGCTGCGGAGCAAGGAGGCGGACACAAACACTGAGAGGAGCGAGATTTATTACGGGGAATTCCATAATCATTGTCAAAGTCACACACTGTAAAAAACAGAACTTAAAATTGCTCACCTTACTATGAGTTTTTAGTTTAGCTGAGCCAAAAATAATTAATTGCACAAAAAACTATAACAAAGTAATTGGATCTGCTTATTTTATTGAGTTTCTTGTTAAAAGTTGATCTGACCTTACAACCTGCATTGTCAAAACATACAAATTGTAGTTGAACCCTAGTTAAGGCCAGGCCAACTCCTCTGTGCATGCTCAATTTGACTCCTTAGATGAGAACGGGGCGGGGTTTGCAATTTCTGCCAGAATTTGAGTCCGGATATCTTGAAATGGATTTCACCTGCAGCAAGCAGTGACCTACGCTACTCTGAACTGAATATTAACGTCCAAATGTGTTTTGTCATTTGTCTTATATGACCTAACTTCAGTTAGCTATTCTTAGTATTGAATTTAGAGATTTATGTACATGTGAAATACATACCCAGGCCCGTTGACAGTCTTGCGAGGGTTCGCGCGAAAATGACGTAATCGCAGTGGCTCCGCCCGTGCCCGAGGGCCTCGCGAGGTCGTACACATCTCGAATTTTGTAACTTCGCGCGCGCCGCGCTTCAGCACAATGAACAAAGTCATGTTTGTAGGGTTCATATACCTTTATAAGGTGGAATTAAAGCACGTGTACGTCACTTTAAAGGTCCATTTCAATATTTTCCAGCACGTTAAACTTAATTAAGTTAAATATTTATACATATACTCGAAATGATTCGAAATAATTCGCTTTTTATCACATTATTTAATGGTTGTTTATTTTCAAAACGCCCAATCTTAACGTCTTCACGAGAACTGTTTAGTCAGACAGCTATTTGTTGTGAAACGAAGTAGTTACAATTTCAAGCATTTTCAAGTACTTTACCCTAAATTCCAGCACTTTTCAAACCTGGAACACAATGCAACATTAAAATTCGTCAGGTAAATGTTTTCCTTTCTTTTCTGCGCTCCAGATTTCAGTATTTACTTTAACTATCCACCACTGTATTTCCCGCTGTTCGGCGGATACCGGCCGGCTACAGTCGGTGCTGGATCAAACCATTTTCCAGTGGGAGGCGGGGGTGTATGCACTTAATGGAAAATATGCAGATAGGTAAAAAACATATATATTTGAGCCATTGAGCTTATTATGAGTACATAATTTTATATTAATGAAAGATTTCAAGATTATTTAAAAATTATAGACTTTAAATAAAAAAATAAATTGCTGGGCTCTTTGATGGGCCCCTCTGGCCCTAGGGCCCGGGACAACAGACCCGGTTGTCCCCCCCTGTCGACGGGGCTGTACATACCTGTCAAGTTTTGTATTTAATAATACGAGACATTTCCCGTATCTGAAAAACATCTCTGGAGTGGCAAAAAGTGAAGACAAAACACCCCAAATATGTTTTGAACTACAAATGTGACTAAACCCGCAAGTTTTCAATTTTTATTTTTTTTAAAGCATTCATGTACCGCGCCAAACAGAATTCTGTCACTAGCCTCGCAAGAACTGCCACCTGCAGTAGTCTGGGTAGCAGTTCTCGCGAGGCTAGTGACAGTATTCTGTTTGGAGCGGCACATAAATGCTTTAAAAAAAATAACAATTGAAAACTGAAAATACGGGAAAATAAAAATACGGGACTTTCCCGGCCAAAACGGGACACTTGACAGGTATGGAAATATACATTATCTGAACAAGATATTGTAGCGTCGGGGGTGACGTCATTATCCATGAGCCCTTGCGGCTCCGGCCCTGTTATGCGTATTATGTGGTGTTTATTTCTGTATAGTGTTTTAATGATTATTAATTGTGTGTTATTAGTTAAGTCACCCCGATCCATTTTTTTATGTACATGTGCATTATCCGAATTACCCCTCCATGTATGTGTAACGTTGCCGTCTTCATGACCTCCCCCATGTTCAAAGCCAAGCTATTGAAGGCCTCGAGTTTGATCTAATTGTGCCTGTGAGTGCCAATTTTTTGCGAGGTGAGAATAGAACCTCAGCTCTTGATAAGAAAGGACTTGTCTGTAGGCTCTTTCTCCTACACCACAATATAATAAGTTGGCACAATTTTAAAAAATTTGGAACTCTTGGTGTGTAACTTACATTTTGAGGTTCATATACATGGGCAAGATAAATTATCTGAACAAGATATAGTAAGGAATTATTTGTAGGCAATACTTAAAATCTGAAGTTTATATACCTGTGAAAAATAAATAATTGGAACAAGAAATAATAAGTTGGCTCAACTGTGAGTGAATTTCTTAAAAACTTAAGAGTTTGAGTTGGGATCAAAACTCAAAAGTCGAGTGCAGTATGTTGCCTTGAAATTTTGAGTTTTTTCAACTTTTTCTTTTTTACAGTGCAGGCAGGGGTCAAAACGGGAGAGCCATCTGCATAAGACAAGTACAGAGGCATGATAACACAAAGTAAAACGAACAAGGCAGGGAAACAAGAACTGAGGGAAAACAACGGAGATGGGAGATACGAGAACAGCGATAACATAGAACAATCACAATGCCAAATAAACTGAATAGAACACCAAACTACAATCACCGACAACGGGCTATGGAAACAGGGATTATAAGAACATGGAACTAACAAGACACAGCTGATCACACTGAACCCGGGCGTGGCAGACAGAGGGAAACCAGGGCAACAGACAAGCAAGGCAGGACTAACGGGCAAGGAACAACACAGACATGGGGAACAGAGACACCGGAGTGACAGCAAGGAGAGGGGGGCATAGCCCTACGTGACAAGAATAGGGAGTTTTTGTCGGCTTTGGCTTGCTCATTAGGGCTCTGGACACATACGATTGTAAAGCTGCTTTGTGACAATATGTGTTGTAAAATGCGCTATATAAATAATGTCATCCCTCTGCTCTCATTTAGTCCTCATCTATTTTCAGGAAAGTTCCACCACAAGGCACAGGGGAGGCGGAGAGAGAAGCCCCTCCTATAGACCCTCCCTTTTCAGTACCTTTCTGAACTTCCTGCTTTGTTCCAGTCTGTCCTGGAGGGGAGGAGGGGTCAGCAATGTTCAGCAAAATCACTTCCTTTTTTGGAAAATATACCTCACTCACAATTATGAGGAAAAAACACTCACTTGAAAGCAGAGGTGGGCATTACAGGTTCAGAAAAATAAAAGTCCTTCCCAGGATTTTATTCAAGCATGCTGGATTTTCTAATTAGTGGCAGGTAAAATTAGTGGAATCAACACAATCCAGGAAGCCTGAGGAAGAGTTCCCAAAGTGTAATAAGAATACATCATGTTAAATACAGACAAAGAAGATGTGTCTTAAGACAACTGGGTAAGAATAATAAAACATATGTATGATTGGTGTTCTCCTTAGCAGGAGAGGAGGTACAGAAGACTGGATCTAGGGGTAATGGAAGAGTCCAGGGAGACAGAAAGGGAGAACACGACAGTACTGGGGAGAGAGAGACAGAGGGAGGGAGAGAGAAACAAAGGGAGAGAGGGAGATTCTAACTGAGAAGCAGACACACAGATAAGGGAGTGAACAGAATTTCAGTGTTCTGACTAAGGGTCACAGACAGTAAATCACAAATTTCCTTACAGGGTTCACTTCGTATTGCATTATATCTCACAAAAAAGAGTCAAATGGAATTTGAAGTTGCCACCCAAAATTCCAACACTAGTATTCTGTGTATTTTCACACACACACTTCAAACCACAATCTAGTGTCATGTGCACTTGCACACATTGTATCAAAATATGGCCTGTCATGGCCTGGTGGTTAAGGAACTGATCTTGTGACCGGAGGATCGTTGGTTCGATCCCAAGGCCTGAGGCCATGACTGAGGTGACCCTAGGGTTGCCAAATGCCTTAAATGTAAGATAAAGACAGGCAGCTATTTCTTTGGTCAAGAATATTGTACAGGTGTCAAATTCACTCTTGAATATGGATTGAGCATGCATATGGCACATGTAAAGATAAAATAGAATTGCAGATGTCAATACTGATGAATCAACCCTTTAGATCAATGGCTGAAGTGACCTGATTTCCAAAGAAAAAAGTGTCACTATACATCAGAACAGACGCTTACATCATGTTCCAGTGATGCTTGTAAGCAGCATGAATTCATGCGTCACCATGACTTCCCTATTCAGATAGAATATAAAGGCAGAGTGTTGAAATGACGGCAGTATTAGAACAGTAACATTCCTGCAGTCTCCAGTCCCCCAGGACTAATCAGCTAACATGCATCACTCTCTGACACCACGACAAGCAGTCTGCCTGTTTTGTTTGGTGACCGTTCTGTCAAGCTGTGTTCTTGGAGGTAAGTGTTCTTTATATGTATAAACCACACTAAGTTTACTGTATAAAAAAAAACATTTATATTTCTGTTATATCATGTGCTATATATCTTAGTGTATATCTTATCTTATATCTGTTATATCACCTATTATGTTTTGATAATAACATCTATGTTACGGTGACAGTCCCGGACCCTTCCCTGTGGGCATGCCGCTACGTTGCCTGCGTGTCGTTATGTCCATGTATGTACTTCTGTGGGTGTGGGTTGTTCGTGAGCGTGTTCGTAGTCGCACCTGTGCCTTGTCTCGAGATCACGAGGGTTTGTGTTAATTACCTATTTAATGTGCGTTCGCGCAGTGTCTTGTGCTCGTCTTTGTCTAAAGTTCCGTGTCAGCGTAAGTGTGTTTGTGTGCTGCTCGCGCTCCGCCCGGAGCTTGCACGTCTAAGTCTTATTAAACATTGGATGTTCACCGTATACGTCGTGGTGCCTGCCTCCTACACCACACGTTAAAATCTAACATTAAACCTGTGAATTTATCGCTTACTCACCTCCACATTTCTTTTCTTACCATAGATATATGGCATTTCCCAGATCGCAGAATGACAACATGCTGTCATCGCACCAGCCCTGTTTCAATTAGGTTCCCTATTGCAAAATGTGTACATGTACCAGCAAGACACAAGTGCCTCGAGGCTTATGTGTGAGTTTTTACTTGGAAAAACTCAGACTTTGTCTTGAATTAAACCATCTTCACTGTATATGACAAGAGCTGACATTTGTTTTGCTGTTCATGCTTTATTGTTTGTTCTGAGTGATGGTATAAATGTCATGGATATATTGTTTGCTAACAGTTGACCAAGTGGCAAAAACATGTTTGTTCACTCTAAATCTTCCACCCTTCACAGATTTATCATGAAGAATGGAAAAGAGCATTGCAGCAGTGTGGATGCAATTGGGATCAATAATACGTTGGCAAAACTGGAAAAGGTGAAGTCAGATATGGTTGGACGCAACTAGATTTAGTGAAAATGGTGAAAGTGAAACGTCTCTGGTAGTGAAGCAAAGCAGAGTGAAATGCCAAGTTTTATATTACATCCCTTTTTAGTTTCTGATGTGATGTTATAAAAATATAATTGCAATCTCTCTTGCTGATCTCTCTTTCCTCTCTTCAACATATCCTACAGAAAGGCAACCCATGTGTGGACCTCACCCAATACTGAAACAGGAACTGAAGAAGCACACAGTGTATTGGATAAGAATCAGAAGCTCATATTCATACCAACCACCTCAACCTAAGCAACACAGAAAGGAGACGAGACCCCAGTCTTTATGGAGCATACTGGGAAAATTACAACCGGGGGGGTAAACATAACACATAACATAACACATAAACGTAACACATAAACGTAAAACGTTACCGGAGGGGTTTAAAATGGACACAGCGAGAGAAAAAAACAGATTTAAAGTGTGCAGAAACAGTCTGAATCGTGGTTTGAACTAACCTAGTTTTTTTTGCCGGGACCGAATATTAAAGAGAAGACAAACCGGGACAGCCAGGGCAAACTGGGACAGGCACGTGAAAACCGGGACAGTCCCTGGAAAACCGGGACAGGTGGCAACACGACTCATGAGCGTTTACTGTTCAGTGTGTTTGACTGCTGTTTCAAGACGCCGTGAGTGTGTCCAGCGTCGAGCTTAATAAACGTAGCCTTTGAAGACACATCGTCTCTGCATCCTCGAATCCCTCGCACCCGTTACAGTTTGCCATCTTTCCCCACTGAAACAACCAACACAATAAACTAAAGTAGTGTGCATTTAATTAACAGTCTCTGTATTATTGTCTATTCACGTGCAAACATCCATCTCAGCTGCAGCAGGACTCACATAAACAGGGAAACAGAACAATCACCAAACAAAACAGGCAGACTGCTTGTCGTGGTGTCAGACGCATGTTAGCTAATTAGTCCTGGGGGACTGGAGACTGCAGGAATGCTACTGTTCTAATACTAATACTGCAGTCATTTCAACAACCTGCCTTTATATTCTTTCATGTGTGGACATGACCAAGACACAAACAGGAAATGGAGAATGCACTCTAGGTCATTAGAGTCAAATACTAATTCCACTTCCTCTAAGTGGCCTAACCAAAAGATTAATTCATGTGTGGCCGCAGTGAGCTTATCCTAACAAAAGGAATAATCCCACTTTGGTATGACTACGCCACCACAGGAATCTCACCCACGGAAATAACCAAAAGAAAAAAAAAACCACTCAAGCCTTCCAATTCAATAGAAAAATGACAGGCATTACAAACCAGTACTGATTTATTCATAATTCTAATAAATACAGAAAAATAGACAAATCTTTATTAATCAAGAATAATAACCAGTGAGCAGTGTTGGGAACGTTACTTTTAAAAAGTAATTTGTTATAGTTACTCACTACTTGTTCAAAAAAGTAACTGAGTTACTTTAAAATAAGTTACTTGTTACCAGGGAAAGTAACTATTTGCATTAAAAAAAGTTATATGCCAATGAATAAGGATTTTTTGAAAAAGCAGTTTTCACAGTCAGTTGAAATGAGTAGATCAGAATGGTGTTTAACTTTTGATATTTATTGCAGACCCCAGACCAGTGCAGGATAAAATCCTTTAAAATCCCAAATCTTTGTAAAAAAAAAAAAAAAAAAAAAAGCAAAAGTAAACAGTTACACTATATAAAGTGCAACAACTGAGACAACTGGTTTGTTCACAACAGAAGTAAACTTAACCGTAAAACCTCTATTCTTAATTAAATAAATCAATTACCCAGTCTGGTAGACATTCGGGAACTTCAAGTATTTTTCTTAAATAATGTTTATATCGCCACCTTGAAAATGCTAATTTTTCTTCGGCTTGCTCCTGACTCACTATTTCTGCCTCTTCTCTGTTTGTGTCGTGTGCCACTGGCGTGCTTCAGCACGCTTGTAACAACACTGGCTCTGATTGGCTACCATAACGCTGCCTTAGCCAATCACTTACTGACTTGTTAATTTAAACAGGTGTTACACCGAGATCTGTGACCTATTGAGATGTTACTCCTCACTAGCCTGGGCAGGGGTCCGCTCACATTACTGTTAGTATATCAATATATAGTAACGCACCGCTTTTAATGACCAGTAACTTCAACAGCGTTGTAATGACAGGAAAAGTAATTAATTATATTATCCCGTTACTGACAAAATGATGCGGTTACCTAACGCCGTTATTTTTAACGGCGTTTTTCACAACACTGCCAGTGAGTAATAAAAAATAAAATGCAATTACTTAATATCAGGGCATTACATGCTGTAAATTCAATGCACTGGTACCTACACAGAGAAGGAGACCAAAGACCCATATGGAAGAGAAGGGCACACACCATGTTAATACTGCACAACCCCAAACTGTCAGGGTTAGACACTAGGCGGAGCACGCAAGCTAGACCCAGGGGCAATCAAGCCCAATAGACTGCAGATGGCAGCCTATTTAAGACGGGTGACTTCAGCAAGTAAGTAAGTAAGTAAAATACATTTATATAGCACTTTTCACAGGCACAAGCCACAAAGTGCTTTACAACGGAAAATAAAATAAAATAAATCAAAGACACAAAAACACACACTATAAAACAGAAATAAAATACAGTGTACAAGGTCAACGGCTGCAACCTCCACCACTAACTAAACGCCTGCGTAAAAAGGAAAGTCTTTAGCTGTTTTTTAAAAGTATCTACAGTGTCAGCTGATCTTAAATGTGGAGGAAGTGTGTTCCACAGTTTTGGAGCAACCACCTTAAATGCTCGGTCTCCACGAGTCTTTAGACATGAGCGTGGCACAGACAGTAAACTCAGGTTGTTTGACCTGAGTAATCGTGATGAAGTGTAGGGGTGGAGCAGGTCAGCGACATACACAGGAGCTGTGTTGTGTAGTGCTCTGTATGTTAAAGTTAAAATCTTGAACTGGATCCTGAATTCTACAGGAAGCCAGTGTAAGGATTTTAAAATGGGTGTTATGTGAGACCGTCTGCTTGACTTGGTCAGTAACCTCGCTGCAGCGTTTTGAATTATCTGTAAACGTCCACGAGCTGATACACTGAGAGATGAAAACAAGGCATTACAGTAGTCTATGCGAGATGAAATAAACGCATGGATCAGCATCTCTAGATCTGCTGTTGAAACCATAGATCTCAGTTTACTGATATTTCTCAAGTGGAAGAAACAGGATCTTGACAGCTGTTTAACATGAGAATCAAATGCTAAAGACTGATCGAAGATAACTCCCAGATTTCGGAGGCTAGTGTGGACAGCAGAGGAAAGAAGCCCAAGATTTTGCTTAATCGTTTGACTAAGCCTATCAGGAGCAATGATCAATACCTCAGTCTTGTTGTCATTTAGCTGTAGGAAGTTATTTGAGGTCCATTCTCTGATTGATTGAAGACAATCTAATAGCCTAGACAAACTATGAACCTCACTTGGTTTAAAAGAGAAATAAAGCTGAATATCATCAGCAAATAAATGATAGGAAATATTAAAACTATTTAAAATCTGCCCCAAAGGTAACATATACAAAGAAAACAACAAAGGCCCTAAAACTGAACCCTGTGGAACCCCACAGGTTAATGGGGTTGCCTCAGACGTGTAATCTCCCATCGTAACTGAGAAACTTCTCCCAGTGAGATAAGAAATAAACCAATCAAGTGCTGTTCCAGATATGCCCACCCAGTCACGTAACCTATTTATCAGTATTTCATGATCAATGGTATCAAACGCAGAACTGAGATCCAGCAGCACCAACACAGAGCAGTCACCAACATCAGCAGACATTAAAAGATCATTTGAGACCCTCAGGAGAGCAGTCTCTGTAGAATGCCTCTTCCGAAACCCAGATTGTAAAGAGTCGTAGCAATTGTGATTTTCTAAAACTGTAATCAGTTGGTTTGCCACCACCTTCTCTAAAATTTTGGATAAGAAAGGAAGCTTAGATATAGGCCTATAGTTCTTAAGCACAGCCGGGTCTAAATTTGATTTCTTTAAAAGAGGCTGAACAGTGGCGTGTTTAAAATAAGATGGAAAGCAACCTGTTAACAGTGAGGAATTTACAATGGCCAATATAGCAGGGCCAACGGTAGGTAAGACCTTCAACAATAATGAAGAGGGTATCACATCCACGGAGCTACTTGATGGCTTTAGCCTCACAATTACATCCAGCAGATCATCTAAGCTGATAGGCTGAAAGGAATCCAAAACAGTAAGAGAAGGTGGGCGGCTAGAAGAGGAAACACCTGCCACTGGCTTAATGCTGGACCTAATGTCCATGACCTTCTCCACAAAAAACACATGAAACCTATTACAGTCATTGACTGAAAGACATGGCAGCGCTACAGGAGGAGGAGCTACAATATTGTTTATGGTATTAAATAAAATCTTTGGGTTTCTTTTGGAGAGTAAAATTTGATTCACAAAAAAGGAGGACCTAGCATCCTTTACTAGATCATTAAAAGAGATGCGAAGCTCCTTTAGGTACAGACGATGTACTTCCAAACCCGTAGCTTTCCAAAGTCTCTCAGATCTACGACACTTCTGTCTTAAAGAACGAACTTCATCAGTCATCCATGGAGTTTTGTTAATGATAGGCCTAGACCTAGTCTTTAGAGGAGCCACCTTGTCCAGTAACAGGGAACACTCTTCATTAAAAGACTGCATTAAAGACTCGACGTTGCTACAGTTTGGATTTAAATCACAGCAGAAGTTAGCCGAAAACTGGTTTACTGATTCTTGACTGATGGAACGAGTGAGCGTCGTTCTTTTTGTACAGAGAGGGTCAGTATTTCCAGAGAGATTAAAGAAAATACATTTGTGATCACTAATCAAAAAATCTTCACAACACACGTGATCAACGTGTAAACCCAAAGAAAACACAAGGTCTAAAGTATGCCCACCTGTATGAGTGGCACCAGTAATAAACTGTTTAAAATTGAAGGATTCAACAATATTAAGAAATTCCATAGCAGCACTATCCAGGTTATTATCAATATGTAAGTTAAAATCACCCAGCAATAAAACTTTGTCCATCTTTATAATAGATGTCAGAAAATCAGTAAATTCACATAAGAACTGACCTGCTGGACCAGGAGGACGGTAGACTAAAATGCAGTAAAACGGATTGATCTTACCAACTTTCATCAGTTGCAGTTCAAAAGTGGAGACGTGGTCAGAGCTCACTAGCTGGGAGAAATACCGGTTTTTCCAAACCACAGCAAGCCCACCACCACGACCAGACTGACGTGGAGTCCCAATAAAAGAGCAGTCTGCTGGGCACAGCTCATTTAAGTGGATAAACTCCAGATTTCGCTGCCAAGTTTCAGTCAGAAATAAAAAGTCAAGGTTTTTGCTTAGGAAAAGGTCATTTAAAATGTGAGCCTTATTCGCCACAGAGCGCGCGTTGATCAGACATATTTCAAGTGAAACCGCTAAATCCCCTTTGACGGAAGATGATGTTTGGGCGCGAGCAAGCTGCCGGAGCACGCGCTGCCCACCGCGGTCAACAACAAGCCTGGCCCACGGGCAAGGTCGGTGCAAGCCCACCGAGATGGTGTTGGTGTTGGGACACACCACCCGCAGATACGACGATCTAACAGGGTTACACCGACGCCGCACCACAGAGAGGTCAATGGAGCGTGGAGTAACAGATGGATGATGTTCTGAGGGCCGAGCACCAGATTTGGACTGAGTTAACTGGGAATGACGAGATGAGAGCCGATTAGAAGTCCAGATAGTGGGAATGCATCCAGGTCTAGGTACAGATGAATAATGGACCTTAGGTTTAGAGGAAGAGGTGCCACGGTGAATGTAACGTTTACGGCGAACTATACCCAGGGCAGCACAAGTAGTAGCAATGGACGTAGGGAGGCGGACAATCCTACGATTGAGCTGCAGAAGTTCGTAAGGGGTGTAGAAAAGCATCGTATCCGTCGAGTGAAGCGTGATCAGTAACAACAGGATAAAAACATAGAAGACTCGGGTTAAAGAGTTAAGCGGCGAAACAGCAAGCATAAACAATAGCGCTTAGCATTTGCATAGCAACCACTGTAAACACTCAGCAGGACGAAGTACAAAGAAAACAAACAGCAAACGAGAAAGTAGAGACTACTCGAGTGAAGCGTTATCAGTAACAACAGGATGAAAACATAGAAGACTCGGGTTAAAGAGTTAAGCGGCGAAACAGCGAGCAAAAATAATAGCGCTTAGCATTTGCATAGCAACCACTGTAAACAATGGCTGTTATCATTAGCACAGCAAAGCGAAACAACCTCCGAAAGAAGCGACCGGTAAGATATAAAAACCGCGGAGTCACAAAGGTATAAAACGGCAATATAAAGGTAAATAAAACTAAAAACACGAGACAAAACTAAAATAAAATAAAATCGAGGTTTTTTTGTGAAAATAGGAAAAGTTTCCGGAGCAAAGCGGCAGACAGACCCGCACAGCGTACTCGCAACCGGAAGTTCATTTCATTCAATTGAATGAATTCATTCATTCAGTTGCAACCCATTGCAACCCATTTATTGCAGACCCCAGACCAGTGCAGGATAAAATCCTTTAAAATCCCAAATCTTTGTAAAAAAAAAAAGCAAAAGTAAACAGTTACACTATATAAAGTGCAACAACTGAGACAACTGGTTTGTTCACAACAGAAGTAAACTTAACCATAAAACCTCTATTCTTAATTAAATAAATCAATTACCCAGTCTGGTAGACATTCGGGAACTTCAAGTATTTTCTTAAATAATGTTTATATCGCCACCTTGAAAATGCAAATTTTTCTTCCCCATTGCTGAAGTTGTTAGTTGTTGTTTTACTCGCAGCCGTGTAGGCGTTTATACTTTCGCGAACGTCGCGAGCGTCGCTGCAGTGTTCTCCGAAACGATAGGTGGCGATAGGAGAATAAAAAACCCCTGCAAAACCGGTGAAAGAACATTTTTACCTGACCAGAGACCGTATATATACACATCAGGCATCAAACGTAATTATGGCTTTGCAGTGTTGTCCGAAACAATACGTTAACAAATACGAGCCTCTTGTAATTCCAGGACGAAACATGAGAGAACGTGAAGACGTTAAGATTGGGCGTTTTGAAAATAAACAACCATTAAATAATGTGATAAAAAAGCGAATTATTTCGATTCATTTCGAGTATATGTATAAATATTTAACTTAATTAAGTTTAACGTGCTGGGAAATATTGAAATGGACCTTTAAAGTGACGTACAAGTGCTTTAATTCCACCTTGTATAGGTGTATGAACCCGGCAAACATGACTTTGTCCATCGCGCTGAAGCGCGGTGCGCGCGCGAAGTTACAAAATTCGAGAGGTGCACGACCTCGCGCCGCGACAGCGCGCGAGGCCCTCGCGCACGGGCGGAGCCACAGCGATTACGTCATTTTCGCCGCGCGGACCCTCGCGCCGCTCGCGGCGCGTCGAGTATAAACCAGGCTTAAAGCCTGGTTTATACTTTCGCGAGTGACTGTAGCGCGCGGCTCCGCCCACCTCGCGCGACCCTGCGCGAGCGGTGTAGGCGTTTATACTTTCGCGAACGTTGCTGCAGTGTTCTCCGAAACGATAGGGGGCGATAGGTGGCAGTGGAGAATAAAAAACCCCTGCAAAACCGGTGAAAGAACATTTTACCTGACCAGAGACCGTATATATACACCAGGCATCAAACATAAATATGACTTTGCAATGTAGTCCGAAACTATATGTGGTAGTATAAAGACACACCCCTCAAAAAAAGGGAATGAACATTTACCTGACGCATTTTAATGTTGCTTTGTGTTTCAGGTTTGAAAAGTGCTGGAATTTAGGCAAAAGTACATTAAAATGTTGAAATTACGTTAACAAATACGAGCCTCTTGTAATTCCAGGACGAAACATGAGAGAACGTGAAGACGTTAAGATTGGGCGTTTTGAAAATAAACAACCATTAAATAATGTGATAAAAAAGCGAATTATTTCGATTCATTTCGAGTATATGTATAAATATTTAACTTAATTAAGTTTAACGTGCTGGGAAATATTGAAATGGACATTGAAAGTGACGTACAAGTGCTTTAATTCCACCTTGTATAGGTGTATGAACCCGGCAAACATGACTTTGTCCATCGCGCTGAAGCGCGGCGCGCGCGCGAAGTTACAAAATTCGAGAGGTGCACGACCTCGCGCCGCGATAGCGCGCGAGGCCCTCGCGCACGGGCGGAGCCACAGCGATTACGTCATTTTCGCCGCGCGGACCCTCGCGCCGCTCGCAGCGCGTCGCGTATAAACTAGGCTTAAGCCAGTTACTCTTGCCCTCGTGCAGTGACTTCGTTTCTCTCGTTTTTCCGTTTCTCCCCTGAGTGTTCTCAGGTTTTGTCTTTCTTATTTTTTCCTCTCTGTTCTATGTCGGTTTGTCTACCAGTGTTCTGGTCGACAGGCTGACAGATACCAGGTAGAAGCTTTAGGTCTTGCTACCTAAGCTTCATCTCTTATTTTCTCATTTCTTATTTTTCCCCTTTTTTGACACGTTCAGCTGTTCTCCGTGTGGTTTTCATTTTCCCTGTTTTTCTTCAGTGACGCGGAAGGCGGCGCGTAACACAAACACTCAAGAAACAGTGAGCAGAGAGTAATATCAAATCTCAGTGAAGCACATAGCCAACTAAACATGCTAGAAAAGGCAACAAGCTAACAAGGAGTGAGCGCACTGAAAAGGTGAAGCAACTCCAACCTGCTCTGGCATCGCAACAGAAATTCTTCACCAAAGCCAGCTACGAAGTGGCCATGTTAGCTAAAAATGGCATTTTACTAAGGGTACGTTTGTCAAAAAAGTTATTTGTCCCGCGAGAGGAAGCAAGAATTTATGAATGTTTGCCTGGCACACAATACTGTGGCATGGAGACTTAAAATCAAAGCTGTCATAATGAAACTGTAGAAAAGACAAAACTGGAAATAAAATAAAATTAAAATTCATTAAATGCATTTTACAAAAAACTGTTCCAAGCAGTTATCAAAACTCGTGAAGGATTTTATGTGAAATTGATGCTGGCCCCTGTGGAACTAACTCTGACAACAAGGGACAGGAAGTCTGTCTGTTTCTCCTCACCTTCATTGTGTTCCTGGACCCTGAGTTCACGTGTTGTTCTTATCAAGCTCCATCATGTCGTGTAGTGGTTGCTCATTTTTTGCTGATTGTGCTGGTGGGGGCTCAGTGTGGGTTCGAGGTGTGAACCCTGTTTTCAGTAATGTGGTGTGACCCTGTGATGCAGTGCCTTATATGCAAGGCTGTCAAGTTTGCAACGCAAACTATATTTTGCTACCCGATCGAGCTGGGCAATAAAAAGTGAAGCATCCTCACAAACAATCAAACAACTCTGACCGTGACACCTTCAGTCCGCACCAGAGAACCACGATGTGCTGGAATACAAAGTTATGCACTCTGGCTGTGCTGATGACCATTTTTTCATCTAGCAATGTAATAAATAGAACATACAGTCTCTGATCAAAATGTTATGGAATTGTGAATTTAAAGGAAATTGTGGAACTCAGCAGATTTTTTCAGCAGAAATTTGTGTTTTTTGAGGATTTTGAAAGTAGTCACTCTCCTGGTTGGTGTTTCTTCCACCTACCATAAACTGTCGATGATACATTTGATGGGTTTTCCTGCACACATACATTAACAATAACTGCTGACTTTTATGACATACTACTTTCATTATTATGCACTGACACATTTGGAAAGTCACACAGTCTGTCTCTCTCTCTCTCTCTCTCTCTCTCTCTCTCTCTCTCTCTCTCTCTCTCTCTCTCTCTCTCTTGCTCTCTCTCTCTCTATCTTTCTGTGTTTCTTTCATTCCTTCTTTTCCCTCCCAGTGCGCAGACCAGCTAAAGTTGGTCTTGTGTGCTGTAAGGAAGTGTCCAGAGCACCAATCCCCCCTGAAATAAAACTCATTGGATACAAGCACCAGAACGCCCTGGCACCTTGTGTCCAAGCAATCCTGTATATAACTTTATGCGTCATTTACTATTCCTTTGAAAACTCATTAGATCTCATTCATCTTTTTAGATTTTTCTCTGAGACTGAAAAATACTGCTCTGACCCTACTGCATGCTGGATTCCAAAGAAACTGAAAGGTAGTGCACTGACATCAATCTCTACAACACTCTCAACAGCTAGTTCACATCCTGTCTAGACACAATTATCTGAAAGGACTTTGAGTATATGTGAGAGTAAAGCATCATAGGTGGCTGTGGTAAGAAGCTGGTTAAGACAGCACCAACAGCATTCGTGTGGCTACTTCCAGGAATCTAAAATCTAGATTTTTTATGCATTTTTACTGTTTTTATGTAGCATATAATAAAAATCTAGACATACAAAACATGACTGGTAATGTACAATCTCTTTGTCTTATCTTGCTAGTTACTTTGTGTGTCAGGTCAGTTATAGCATATAAAGAAAACTAACCGAATCTGTCTTACAGGTCTGACAGAGACCAAGGGCTGAAAATCAAATCCAAAGCAAGTGACAAATTGTTTTACTTCTCTTTATATTGTTTATGATATTTTTTTGGAATAAAACTCATTATTTTTAAACGAATGCTTTTACTGCATATGTTATGATCACTATGGTGTGACTTAAAAGTATACAGTTTTACCTCATTGTCAGGGTCAGACTTATTATTATGGTAAGCAGTGCTGTCCTTTATCAATAAAGCACCATTACAGTGTAAAAAATGAGTGTGATACGATGTCTCATTTCCCTTCCACATCACTACTGGGTTTAAAGGAGGAGCAGTTCCATGACTAATACCTGTACCCTCATCACATCACTGTTCAGTTCTGAGAAATGCAGTCATGGTTGTCTTTGCTTTGAGCTTTATATCATATTTTGATATTATATTGTTTCTAAGCTTAAGTTCTAAGTTCTATGGTAGGACATTTACTCTGCACAAAGAAATAATGTCCTCAGTAGTAATTTGCATACACATTTATTCAAATAATTTAAAGTGGGATGAAGTTTGAAATAAGTTTGTGTCCATGTAAAACCAGTCAACATGTTTGTATATGTCACGCCAACTTACAAACACCTTGATTCACTTTCACAGTAAAAATAAACTAGTGCTCATCCTGACCTGCAGGGGGCAGACAAGTATTGCAACAACCATGAACTTCCTGTCGGATCTGAGGGATTTCCTGAAAAGCGGCCATCTTTACTCTCAGATGAAGTCATGCTGCAGAGGACAAAGGAGCTAACGTTTGAAACAAAACCTGGGAAATGACAAATGAAAGAAAACAAGAAGATCCTTCAGTTCACCGGTAAAACGCTACTGGTTATCAACCTGACTGGCTACTTGTTTGGCTAACTGACTGGCTATCTGTTTGGCTGACTGGCTACCTGTTTGGCTAACTGACTGGCTACCTGTTTGGCTGTTTGGCTAACTATCTGCCTGGCTGATACCTTTCGTTGATCGAACTAAACAATCTAAAGAACTTCAATAAAATACAAAAACAGGAAAACGCAGAGACACTTGTCACAAGCCACTGTCAGAACAACTAAGGGGAGAAGCAATCCAGCTGTTTCAAGACTACTTCCGCCTCAGCCAAATAACCTTCCACAGGAGCTTCACACCATGCAACTGGACCAAAAAACCATGGGGAGTAACATTCTCTGATGGGAGTGACCAGAGCTACGATGCCGTGGTGTACTTCAGGTGGAAGACTGAGGAGGGCATTGAAGTCAGACTCGTTGAGTCAAAAGCAAAGCTTACACCACTCGACCAGAAGGGGGACCCAGTCAAAGCTGAAATCTGTGGTGCTGTCTACGCAGTCCGCCTCAGAAGATACATTGAGAAACATAGTCGGATGGAGGTTGGAAAATGGCTCCACCTGCTGGACAGTCAAACTGTGTTAGGTGCAATCCAAAGAGACAGCTTTGGGTATCAGACGTTCTTTGCTAACAGGGTCGGAGTGATCCAGAAGACCAGATCCCCTGATGACTGGTGGTGGATCCAGGGAGACCTCAATGTGGCAGACATCATAACAAGAGGTGCAGCTCCAGAAGATCTCAAAGAGGATTGTGTGTGGCAGAATGGACCAGACTTCCTGAGACTACCTGTGCAAGAGTGGCCAAAAAAGTCTGCCAAAGAAGTCGCAGCCCATGCCAGAGAAGGTATAAATAAGCTCCAAAGGAAGTCCTTCTCAGCAGTACTGACCAGAGCACAGCTCAAGAAAACAATGCAGGATGTGCCTTCTGGTGGCACTATCGGCCTAGTGAAAGTGATAGGCAAAAGAGACACTGATGCTCAGCAAGGCACTGCAGATAGAAAAGAGCCCAAGACTCAACTCCAAAGAACACCAGCTGGTTCTGCAGTGAAAGAACTGATCAATGTCAGGAAATTCAGCGGCCTAACCAAGGTCATCAGAGTTGTTGCCTGGGTATAGAGAGCTGCAGTTAGATGGAAAAAAATACTGGACAGAACCCAATCCACAAGTAAGCCAAAGTGGGAGGGGTTTTCACCAGAAGAGCTTAAGTCCAGAGCCAAACAAGCTGTACTCACCGTCAGTGAGTGTGAAGACGCACAGAGAGACCTCTTCCTCGCAGCACAAGAGGGTACATCCTTCCAAGACACTACCCTAAACAGACTGGCGGTGTACAAAGATGCAGAAACCGGACTCTTGGTCTGCAGAGGAAGATTTCAGATCTTCAATGACGACAAAACTACGGTACCAATCTTACCTTGTGATGCGTGGATATCCTTTCTTCTGGCACAGGAAGCTCACAAGGCAAACCACGAAGAAATAGCAGGTACACTCCTGCGTATGAGAAAGAAAGCATGGGTCATAAGAGGCCGGAAACTGGTTCAGAAGATTGTGGACAGCTGTGTGACATGCAGAAAGGCTAGAGCTAAAAAGTGCCAACAAATCATGAGTGACCTCCCGTCCGAACGAATAACACCAGCCAGACCATTTGAATTCACAACAGTGGATTTATTCGGTCCTTATGAAGTGAAGGATGAAGTTAAGAAGAAATCAAGGCTCAAGGTATGGGGGTTAGTCTTCTGCTGTATGGCATCCAGAACAGATGTCGTAAGTGACCAGTCTTCTGAAGGTTTCCTGTTGGCTTACAAGAGATTCACAGCACTAAGAGGTCATCCAAAAAAGCTGTGGTCAGATCCTGGAAAAAACTTTGTGGGTGCCAGACCCGCCCTCAATCAGCTGTACATCTTTCTGAACCAGCTACAGGTTGAAAAAGGTTGAAAATGAAGCCTCCAAGCATGGGACAGAATGGAGCTGGAAACTTCACCCCGCTGATTCCCCTCACAGAAATGGTGCTGCGGCAGCCGCTGTGAGAACAGTGAAACGCGCTCTGCACAACCTGGGAGGAGCTGGATGCTTCACTTGGAGTGAGTTCCAAACCTTCCTCTACATGGCTGCAAACCTTGCCAATGAGAGACCCATAGATGCCAGGACTCAAAGTCGAGAGGGCTGTATAGAATACATCAACCCAAATTCACTTCTGCTTGGGAGAACAGGACCCAGAGGAGACCTAGGAAGCTTTGACTTTGATGGCTACCCCTACAAAAGGCTAAGAGCAATCCAAACAGAAGTTGACCGGTTCTGGAGGAAGTGGAGTCAGTTGGCGGGGCCCAATCTATTCATCAGGAGCAAATGGCACACAACACACAGAAATGTAGCCATAGGAGACATCGTCTGGCTTGCCGACCAAAACGCATTGAGAAGTCAGTACAAACTTGCCAGAGTCATCAATGTCAACCCTGACAAGAAGGGTGTTGTCAGAGATGTTCATGTCCGAACCTTTCCCAGCTACCCAGTCTCAACCATGAAATCTGATCAAAGGCCAACAAAGAAACTTGCAACTAAAATCCCCTCTACAATTCTGCACAGAGATGTACGACAGGTCGTTGTTCTACTACCCATCGAAGAACAAAAGTAACCACCTACTAAGGAAAAGAAACAAACCCTGACCATCTACAACTCTTGTGACCTCTCTGAGTTCTAGAACCGAGAGGTCAAGTGGGAGGTGTCACGCCAACTTACAAACACCTTGATTCACTTTCACAGTAAAAATAAACTAGTGCTCATCCTGACCTGCAGGGGGCAGACAAGTATTGCAACAACCATGAACTTCCTGTCGGATCTGAGGGATTTCCTGAAAAGCGGCCATCTTTACTCTCAGATGAAGTCATGCTGCAGAGGACAAAGGAGCTAACGTTTGAAACAAAACCTGGGAAATGACAAATGAAAGAAAACAAGAAGATCCTTCAGTTCACCGGTAAAACGCTACTGGTTATCAACTTGACTGGCTACCTGTTTCGCTAACTGACTGGCTACCTGTTTGGCTGACTGCACGGACGTAATTTGGGGGGGGGGGACGGGGGGGACATGTCCCCCCCACTTTTTCAAAAGCCGGTTTTGGTCCCTCCCCCAGTTTTTACGGTTAAAACCAAATATTTAAATAGGGACGAATCCATGTCCCCCCCCACTTTTGAAATCAAAATTACGTCCATGGCTGACTGGCTACCTGTTTGGCTAACTGACTGGCTACCTGTTTGGCTAACTGTCTGCCTGGCTGATACCTTTTGTTGATCGAACTAAACAATCTATAGAACTTCAATAAAATACAAAAAGAGGAAAACGCCTTTGAGTTGTTCCTTGCGTTACTGGGCTCTTTCAAGTTGGAGCATAACTGAGGGAAAATCAAAACAAAACACCAAGAAACTTGACAGTATAGAAAATCAAGTTTCATAATCCAACTAAAAATGCATAGTGTATCATCTGTGAAGAGAGAAATGGAATTCTTTCAAAGTATTAATAAAGTACTATTTCCATTTTAATATTCTTTCAGTAAGTACAACATTCTATATCCCCCAAACCCACATACCCCCAACAGGGCTGCACTACGATGCCACAATGATGCTCAACTGAGCTCAGTGGCGGTTCTGGGATGGGGGGCAGGGGGGCCAGTGCCCCATCACAAATCCCCCCCCCCTTAAATGAGGCATGGCGTGAGACACATTCTTTTTGTGAAAGGCAATAAAGCAGCAGCAGTATTGGCACCTAAGTGATTTTGTCGGTATATTTAGTGAGTATTCAGACCTCTCTAGCTACTCTTTTTAGGGTGTTACGTCTTTCATTAATGACACCCCCCGGTCTCAGTCTGCCCCCCCCCCCCCCCAATTCATATGGTCTAGAACAGGCGTACTCAACTAAATTTGTCCGCGGTCCAATTTTGGCAGATACCTGTGACCCGAGGTCCGGTGTGGGCGGGGGGTGGCGAACGTAAGTTGTTGAGCGGGGGGGGGGGGGGGGGGTGGGGGGTGGCGAACGTAAATTGTTGCGTGGGGGGGGGGGGGGGGGTGGCGAACGTAAATTGTTGAGTGGGGGGGGGGGGGGGTGATGTTGGCGGCGAACGTAAGTTGTTGAGCGGTGGTGGCGAATGTAACACTCGTGACGGAGTGTTTTTTTCAATAGCCCTGAAATAAATGCTACGGTTTTGTTTTGGTCCGTATCCAGTAAATCAGGAATGAGATTGGGTCCGGACAGGACTGCGTTCGGGTCCGGATCCGGACCGCGGTCCGCCAGTTGAGTACCCCTGGTCTAGAACCTCCACTGACGAGCTTCATCACCTGATTACTAACCCCTGGGTACCATTCCCATGTAGATATCCCATATCCCATGTCACTAGGGACAAGATGGCGCCTTGCTAGTGGCAGCCGATTGCAGCAGCTCCGTAGTGAGACACTTTTTATAACCTATATTAGGTATTTTACTCTTACTTAGTATTTTTACTTTGCTAGTGTGTTTACACAATTATATTCTCAGTTTCTAGTACATTTTTTTTCTTTTCTGGTCAATCTTCTATTAGTTATCATCCGTTTTCTAACTTGAATGGAGAACAATAGAGAGAGATCGCTGCTCGTTTTACTTACTCGCGCGAGCAGTTTCTGGGGCTCCGCAAATCTGCTCCACGCTCTGCTAATGTTCATATTCCTGAAGAACTAAGAAGACCGTTCAGAGGATGCAGAGCTGGTGTTAAAACGAAGGCAAAGAGGAGACATTTCAAGCCCTTCGTCCCCTCCATCATCATGGGGAACGTGAGGTCTCTTGCGAACAAGGTGGACGAGCTGAACGCGCTAATCATGACCCAGCAGGAGTGCAGTGTACTGTGCTTTTCTGAGACCTGGCTGTGTGCTGACTGTCCGGACTCCAACGTGTCGGTGCCCGGCTTTCGGATCGTGAGGGCGGACAGAGACTCTAAACGGAGCGGTAAGAAGAAAGGTGGCGGAGTCGCTCTCTTCGTAAATGAAAAATTGTGCCTGGGGAGTTTTGTATGAGTCAGCAGGAGAGGACATTAACAACGTGACAGACCGCATCACTGACTACATTAACTTCTGTACTGACACCATTGTTCCAGTCAGGCGGGTGCGTTGTTTTCCAAACAACAAACCATGGATCACCAGTGACCTGAAGGAACTTCTAAACATGAAGAGGCAGGCTTTCAAGCTGAGAGATCTTCTTAGGAGTGTGCTAAGATTGAGGGAGAACAAGGAGGCATACAAAAGGAAGCTGGAAGGCCAACTACAGCAGAACAATGCCAAGGAAGTCTGGTCAGGAATGAAGAAGATCACAGGCTTCAATTCACAACAACAAGCTGCTGGGGGTAGTCGGGACACGGCCAATGAGCTAAATGCGTTCTTCAATAGATTTAGCACACCCATCACCAGCAGCACCCTGTTCACACCCCCGTCACCTCAACAGCTTTCTCATTCTTTTTCACACCCCACCACTTCACAGCCATTGTCTACAGACACACATCCACCTCCACCTTTGGAAGTGACCGCCTACCAGGTGAAGAGGCAGTTGGAGAAGCTGAAGCCAGGCAAAGCTGCAGGTCCTGATGGAATTGTCCCAAGAGTCCTGAAGGTCTGTGCCTCTCAGCTGTGTGAGATCCTCCAGCAGCTCTTCAACCTGAGCCTCAAAGTGGAGAGAGTACCGGTGTTGTGGAAAACGTCATGTCTGGTTCCTGTTCCAAAGAAGGCTCAGACCTCCACTCTCAATGACTACAGACCAGTGGCTCTTACATTTCATGTCATGAAGGTCCTTGAAAGACTTGTTCTGACACACCTCAGACCTCAGGTCAGCCCTTTCCTGGACCCCCTGCAGTTTGCTTACCAGCAGAAGGTTGGAGTGGAGGATGCAGTGATCTACTTACTGCAGAAGGCTCACTATCATCTTGACCAGGCCAACACATCTGTGAGAGCCACCTTTTTCGACTTCTCAAGTGCTTTCAACACTATTCAACCCTTCATACTGAAGGAAAAACTGATTAAGATGATGGTGGATAAGCCCATGATCCACTGGGTCCTGGACTACCTGTCTGCTAGACCCCAGTATGTAAGAACTGGAACCTACCAGTCTGATCGTCTGGTCAGCAACATCGGTGCTCCACAGGAAACCGTGCTCTCCCCCTTCCTTTTCACCCTGTACACCACTGACTTCCAGTACAGGTCTGACCTCTGTCACCTTCAGAAATTTTCTGACGACTCAGTGGTGGTTGGGTGCATCAAAAACTAACAGGAAGGAGAATACAGAGACCTCGTGGACAGATTTGTTGGGTGGTGTAAAAGGAACCACCTGATCATCAATGTGACTAAAACCAAGGAGATGGTGGTGGACTTCAGAAGGAAGAAGTCCACAATCTGCCCTGTCACCATCATGGGTCAGGATGTTGAGCTGGTAGACTCCTACAAGTACCTGGGTGTGCTGCTGGACAACAAACTGGACTGGAAGGCCAACACTGACGCTGTGTACAAGAAGGGGATGAGCAGACTATACTTCCTGAGACGACTCAGGTCCTTCAATGTGTGCAGCAAGCTGTTGGAGATCTTCTACCAGTCTGTTGTTGCTGGTGCTATCTTCTTTGCAGCAGTCTGCTGGGGAAGCAGCATCAGGGGAGGAAACACCAGGAAGCTCAACAAATTGACCAGGAAAGCCAGCTCAGTGCTGGGCTGCCCACTGGATGGTTTTGAGGAAGTGGTGGAAAGAAGGTCACTCAACAAACTCACTTCTATACTGGACAATACATCACACCCTCTCCATGAGCTACTGGTCAGACAGAGGAGCACCTTTAGCAACAGACTCATCCAGCTCCGCTGCAACAAAGATCGGTACAGGAGATCATTCATTCCAACTGCGATCACGCTGTACAACAGCTCTCCACTGTGCCGGTCGTTACTGCACAGTAATGACTAACCAGGTCCTTCTCAATTGCACTAGCTGGTCTTTATGACATTATCCATATCATCAATGCACTGTCACTTTGTCCTTTGCACTGTCACTTTGTCCTTATCAATATTAACACTGTTAATATTCTGTTGTTACTGAGCGCAGTCACTGCGTTCAGTTAAACACTGGTACTTACTGCATAATACCCATGCCACTACCTTGCACATCAATCTCGTGTAATTTAGATATCTATTACTACTGCTCATACTGTTATATTTTTTATATATTGTTATATTGTTATTCTGATATTGTTCTTGCTCTCTTTGTAACTGGGCTGCTGCAATAACTGACTTTCCCTCTGGGATTAATAAAGTTCAATCTATCTATCTAATCTATCTATTTATATAAACTCTCTTCTCCCTCATAGGCTTTGCAAAGTAATGCCAGCTGTCTTTGATAGTCTGCATACCAAGCTTCTACTTTTGTATTTACTGCCCATTTACTTTGCTTTGGTTTTGGTCTCTGCCCAGGGCCTCTACTTGCTCTGCCTGGTTCCGTCTTCTCTTATGTGCTTTGACCCTGGATGGTTCATTCATTCTGGTTTAAACTTTGTCACCTCCCTGCCTGTCTATCTAGTTTCTGATCCCTCCCTGGCTATAGTGTGCTTTTTGGATTGCCATTCTGTTATTAAAACTATTTACATATTTTGCAATTATCTCCAATTATCTGCGACTCTGTTTCAGCCAATGTCACAGGAAGGGGATGATCTGTAAACACAGACTGCTGTGTTTCAGACTTAATTATTTGACTGAATTTATTTATTCTATTAATTTTACATAAACAGGAATCAACATCAATATGACACTGAACAGATCACGGACACAGTATCCGATAGACACACAACGAGTACACGGACATGTATAAGGTTTTCTCTAGATAGTCAGGCCGGTCCAGGGTTGTAACGAGAGAGCAGAGTCCAGGAGGTACAGAAGGGCTAGGCGGGAGGTGAGGTCTGGGGAGTAAGCAGAGGTCAGAACACTGGAGATCAAACAAGCAATTGGAACGCTCAGTATGTGGCATGAGTCGTCAGTACTTCGCAACTAAGTGAACAGAGGGGTGTATATGTAGTAGCAAGAACGGCATGGCAATGAGGGACAGGTGAGGCTGGTTAGGAGGGGTGATCAGGTGCTATTCCTGACAGTTATATAACATTTACCTTAAAATAGGCTGCCATTCCAATGGCATTAACAATCTTCATGTAACGATCTGCGCTGGGCAGAACAGGGAGGCGGACACAAACGCTGAGGAGAGCGAGATTTAATCAAGGAAATTCCAGAGGCAGAGTCGTAGTGGCAGGCAGGGGTCATAACGGGTGGGCAATCAGAACAAGAAATGTAGACAGGCATAACAACGCAAGGAAATAAACAGAGCACTAAGACAATGAACGACTACTCAAAACAAAACACGGGGAAAACGCATACAAACTAGAGCAACCTGGTACAGAGCACACGAAAGACAGAGCAGTAAACTTACGGACCATGGACACTGAACAAAACAACCGATAACTAGATCTGGGATACACAGGGACTAATATACACAGAACTTAACTGGGAACAGGTGAGAACAATGACACAGGGGCGTGGTAACAAACGAGGAATCATCAAAACCAACGAGCAGGGCGGGACAAACAGGCAGGGAACACAGACATGAGGGAACCTAGAGTGACAGCTACGAGAGGGGGCGTTGCCCTACGTGACACTTCATTAGAGCTCACAATGTCTTCCACAAGTAAAAAATTCACAGTAAACATTCAACAATGAAAACACGAAAAACATTTTATGGACATAAACATAAAGTAGTATTTCTTTTTTCCCTGATCAGTTTATACTTTTTCAGCTGTCTTTATAGAACTCAAAAATAAAAATGAATACATTAACTCTTGAATAATGACTATGCTGCAAACAGTGGTGCATAAGCATTTAAAGACATTTGATTATCTAGTCATACATAATACATAATACAATGAGATTGACATCAGTATGCACCTAAAAAAGCACAAACTATTGTTCATTACAATAGAGTTGATAGAGCAGGCTATACTTTCAGAACTGTTGGTAGAAGTCAACATGACCTGCAGAAGAAAAAAAAAATTATTAATAGGTTAACTGTTTCAGTGATACCAGTAATGTTTCATAAAATGAATGCTATATTTATTAAAAACCAAACTCAACAAACCAAACACATTTCAACATTATGTAAATGAATACATTCATTAATACATGAATACATCACATTATCTAAATTAAGATGTACAAAAAAATACATGAACCAAAAGTTGAACTACAATTGAAGTGATAAATCTTAGGAGCACAAAAAAAGACAAGGCCAAAATTAACTTAATCTTCATTCCGGCATATGGGACCAGAGATGCTCACAAGTCATTTTTGTAAGTCCAAGTCAAGTCTCAAGTCTTTGGTCTCAAGTTCAAGTCAAGTTCCAAATATTTGAGTGACACTGCAGTCGCAAATCAATTTATAGTTGTAATGGTCTGTGGTCTGATGTATAATAGCTAGGGGTGGGCATAGATAATTTTTTTTTCATCTAGATCAGGGGTACTCAACTAAATTTGTCCGCGGTCCAATTTTGGCAGATACCTGTGACCTGAGGTCCGGTGCGGCGGGGGTGGCGAACGTAGGTTGTTGAGCGGGGGGAGGGGGGGGGTTGTTGGGGGGGGGGGGGGGCAGCTAGTGGCAATACACTGAGCGAAGAAAATGGTCAACTTGTCTGATTATCTAGTCATACATAAAACATAATACAATGAGATTGACATCAGTGCGCACCTAAAAAGCACATCATATCAAATCATAGTTTGCTTACCTATTTTGACCCAGTTCCCAACCATACTTTAAGAATAGATTAATAGCGATATTTTTTATATCGCCCGATAAGAGTATCACATTATTGAACACCGTTAACGCCGATAACAGCCCACCACTAATAATAGCTTAAACTGGTAAGCACGCACACGCACACACACAAATGTTTTCCAGATACATTTTGTATCTGTATTTTTCTCCAAAAAGTATTTTTCTTACAAAACTGACATTTTTCTGGTTACAATATTCTCTTCTTTCAGTAGAACATCTGCTATATTTTGTTCTAAAAGATAAAGGGCTGTGAAATAAAAAAATAAAAATCTTTCTAACAATTACATTTTTAACAATATATGAAAGGTCTGCATAGCAAAATAGCAACCAAATTAGTGATTATAAAATAAAAATTAAAAACAGAATTCAAATTTTACAATAATAATGATTCTGACATAAAAAGCCCTGTAGCAACAACTTTTTGTCTCCTAATGAACTGGATCAAACACAATCTATTTGAACTTCAAGGTGTCTTTCAGTGTCCCAACACAAGGAAAATGTTTATGCAACTAACGCTAGCCTACAGTTTGCTGCTCTTCTATTTGCTACTTGTGCAATGTTTTTGTACCCAAAACTTATTATGAATGGTGCAAGCGTCCTCACTGGCGCCGCCATGATCGCAATGGTTTGCGGCACGTGCATTTGTGATGCATAACATTAGTGAAAGTGAAAAGCTTACAGACAGGCGGAGAAGAGATCGTCAAATGAAACACAATAGAACATTACAAATAAAAGATTGTTCATGAGTCCAAGTCGAGTTGGAAGTCTTTTGAATGCAAGTCTAAGTCGAGTCTGAAGTCACTGTATATGCGACTTAAGTGTGACTCGAGTCCCAAACTCGAGTCCCCATCTCTGTATGGGACACATACTGTAGAATACGTCAGACTCTACTTGCCTTTACAAATTATATATTTTAATGTAAGTAAACTGTTTACTCATAAATATATACTCAGGTTAAATTAAAACTTGATGATAGGTTGAAATAATGCAAAACTTTCATACTGGATTAACAAAATATCTGGCTTTAATTGCCACACCATTAAAGTCTATAAATTAGTAGCACTGTTCGGGTTTACAGTGTGCCTGTGTCTGGTATAAAAGCCTGACGTTTGCCTACAAAGACAAAAATGGTTCTGCCCCCTCCTACTTAAAAGCTCTTATCTCACCATATCTCATACCCATCATGCCATTAGTACATCATTAAAAATGTAAATGTAACTTACCTGAACCGGTGATACTGTGCAATCTAATATATGGACAAAAACAGTAATTCATTGGTGCTTTAAGGAAAAGAGTAACAGACTAAACTATGTACTGTTTACAGAGTAACAGTAATCACAGTGATAGCTTTAACATGGCAGGGAAAACTAAAAAAAATCTCTTACGTTGACTGCCATTAAATGTAAAAGAAGTCAAGCTTCTACAATCCTTTGAGCTTTTTTAAACAATAAAAGAATAAGAACACAATAATACACAATGCACAAAAACCACTTATTCCTCAGCGGTTCATTGTATTTCATCTGTATTTGGTCTATTTCAGCAGTCAGGAAGAAGTTACAGGTCTCCAGCTGGTCTAATTTATGAGTCAGGTAGGAGCAACTGCTCACTGTTATGGTTTGTATAGTCTGATTAATACTGTAACATTTCTGGTTATCTTAAAAATATCATGGATTTTTGTACATGAGCAAAACCAAGGTGTGATATACAAAAATTAATTTTAACATGTTCTATACAGTATATGTAATTTCATTAAATGCACTAGAAGTTTTAAGAACTACATAGGACAACATTGAGAGACCCTTGAAGAATACACATCAGACCAAGGCCTAACGCCACCAGCATGTATACTATAAAAAACACACCTGTACATTTAGAGTGTGTGTGTGTGTGTGTGTGTGTGTGTGTGTGTGTGTGTGTGTGTGTGTGTGTGTGTGTATGTGTGTGCTTACCTCTGTACTGATCACCATCTACAAATGATCGAAGGGTCTTTCTGTGATGAAGAGGTTCATTTTGAATTTCCCTGTCCAGATTCATGGCCATAATCACTGGATCACTGTAATCTTTAAGCAGCCTGACTGACACTATAGTCTACATGTGGTCTGTATTCGACCTTCTATCGCTCTGTTATTGGTGAGACTATTTCCTTACATTGAGGTTAAATCAGGTATTTTTTAAAGATGTGGTTACATGGGCCTATGCAATTTGTAATCACTGTGGACCCTATCTCTTTTACTCTGTCCGATACATTACTGAAAGTGCAATACAACAAACACGGTGCTGAATTAACACCTACAGTAGTTATAGACGTTCTGATGGATCTAAAATGTTTTCTACACTTTTTTGTAATTTGCTGTGCTAATTTGTATTTAACAACCTTATTCTCACATTTTCATTTAAACTTTGTCTCTTAAATAAGTATTAGTTTAGGTTCGTAGACAGTACATAGTTCCCAGGCTGTAGGCTGATATTAGATTATATCTACTTCTATCGTATTCTGTGCATTAGAAACCACAGCCACCTACACAGAAGGCTCACAGCTCAAGAAAAAAAAACCTCATAGCAGATGAAAGGAGATAAACTGAAAGCCTTTATAGGTAATGGAACTGTGGTTGTGGATTGCAGTGTTGCTTAAAGTTCTTAAAACTTTGAGAAGTGCAAATTCAGTGATATAGGATAGGAGTCATTCTTCATATCAGTAATGCAGTAGTTCCAATCCACTGTCGAGTAACATTGAAAAGCAAATATACAACAAATGAGACCCCTTAACTACCAGCGTAAATACCTTTGATTTAGAGACAGTGTAATCAAGGCAGTTTTCACTGATACTCTGAGGTCTCTGGCTCGTCTTATGGTAGGTGTTTGGTTTTGAGACACATATACAAACTTCTTTATCTTGAAAGAAAAACTACAGTGAACTATGCAGGATGTGGTGTTGCTCATAAGGCCTGGCAGTAAGCTGCATGTGAGCATTTTCTTAAGCAAAAATAACACTATATTGCCAAAAGTATTCACTTCCTTAAATCACATATGAGCTTAAGTGTAACGTAGCTTGCGCTACGGAGCGAGGAGACGGACACAAACGCTGAGGAGAGCGAGATTTATTCAAGGGAATACCATAAGCAGAGTCAACATAGCAGGCAGGGGTCATAACGTGGAAGCAGTCCGAACAGGAACGAAAAACAGGCATGACAAAACAGAAACCAGGAGGACTCACGAACTAGGCAGGAACAAACGGATGACGGAAAACACAGAGCTTGAGACGGGTATACAACAAACAGGACTTCAAACAGGCTGACGAAACAAACCGACTGATGAGACAAAATCACGGATAACCAGACTGGGGGAAATACAGGGATATATGGACAACGAACTAACTATACACAGGTGACAAGGATCAAGACACGGGTGTGGTAGACAGACAGAGACCGGGGCAACAAACAAGCAAGGCGGGGCTAACGGGCAAGGAACGACAGAATCATGATGACAGAGACACGATGGAGCGACAGCGAGGAGAGGGGGGCGTAGCCATACGTGACATTAAGTGACATCCCATTCCTAATCCATGGGGTTCAATATGACGTTGGTCCACCCTTTGCAGTTAGAACAGCTTCAACTCTTATGGGAAGGCTGTCCTCAAAGTTTAGGAGGGTGTTTATGGGGATTTTTGACCATTTCGTGAGGTCACATATGTTGGACGAGAAAGCTCTCCACTCTAATTCATGCCATTGGTGTTCTATTGGGTTGAGGTCAGGACTCTGTGCAGTTAAGTGAAGTTCATCCACACCAGACTCTGCCATCCATGTCTTTATGCACATTGCTTTGTGCACTGGTGCGCAGTCATGTTATAAGAGGAAGGGGCCAGCTCCAAACTGTTAGCATAGAGCATAGAACTGTTAGCATAGAGCATAGAATTGTCCTAAATGTCTATGTAACCCAGGTTACTGGGGCTGACACCCCTTGGACATACTGCTCCAAGTGGTTGTTTGGAGGTTGTGGAATCCTGGTTGGTTGATTGACATGGGATATGAAAATATTAATAAATAATAATATAATTAGTAAGGAATTAAAAATGGGTATTTAATTTAATAATATTAGAGTTAAAATTATAATTTATAAATTATAATTAATAAATTAGTAATTATTATTATAATATAATATATTATGATTATATTTATTATAATTAGTATTTTAAAATAATTATTATTATATTTAAGCTCAAACGGCAGCAATAGGACCGGTCCTGCGGCAAAAACTGACCAATAGAAACCCTGAAGTAGCTGGCGGTAATAGAACCGCTAAACCCGACACTACTTAGCCAATGAAAACTCTTAACAGCCACTGCGCAAAAAACCAACCAATCAGCATTTGGGTTAGCTAGTCCAGCACGTCCTGTGTGAACGACGATCGCAAATCTGAGCCGTTTGGATCGCGAATAAGGCAGAACGAGAAATTGAATGAGTACTTTGTGACTGGATTATCGACGCTGTGAGCTGAGTTTCGGCGCCCAATTACTGAACTCCGGATCGGATTTGGCCAGTTTTGATTGGGACGAATTCTACTGAATTCTGCTCGGACCTGCCGCCTGGTTACCAGTCGTGTGGGATACGAGCTGGCGAGCCAAAAGCCCAAGGAACCTGAGCATTGAGTTTGATATTTACTGTTTCACTTTGATATTCACTGTTTTATATTGTTGTTATTTGTTTATTTTAATTGATTGTTTTATTATTGTGGTTATGTGAATTGCTAGAAGTCATTTATGGTGTTGAGAGAGAAATAACATTGATTTATTATATTGTAGAGCAATAGACAAAACAAATACTTACCTCTTAATCTGTGAAATCAAACGAATACCTACCTTCAATACATACCTTAATACTCCTATACATACTTTCAATACATACCTTAATACCTTAATAATTATACTTACCTTAGTGATTCAATTATACTTAATTATACTTACTTTAACTATTAATCTCTAATTATACCTACCTCAGCTAGTGAGATAAACATTGATATAAAACCTAGAAATTAAATGAAACCTCTGATTAATAATCTAAATAGAACTTAAGATATCAACTTTGTTACCCCTGAGGACTGAGTACTAAATATTTAATTCTGGAAACACCATAAACTCTACCATTGGGTATTGATTAATATTTTGTGTATAAAAATAGAGAAACTAAACCTTGAATATACTGTGTGTGAACATTGTTAATGTGTTTTTATTTTTCTCACCTGATTTTCCCCATTGCACATTGATACCCCTGTTTTAAGGTATTTAATATATTTATTGCAATTTATCTCATCGTATTTTGTGTGTCTTTATTATCCTTGCCTCCAGAGCGAACCTAACTGGTCCATCATTTATCATTGTATTTTAATATTAAGAATAAATTCTAGTAGCCACCCCCAGGGGGCGCTACAGATCTTGGCGAGCCAGCCAGGAGGCAGTAAACCCTAAAAGACACTAAAATTAAAACTAACTTCTGCCACAATAATTACCATTTAATTTAGAGTGACTTGTCAACCAACATAGGCAACTCCAATATCCAACATGGAATTAATAGAACAGGAAGCTGTTGTTGTAGCAAACTCAGTCCTCGTTAGTGGCCTTACCGAAACTGAAATTGATCAGGACCTAACTAACTACTTGGAACAGCACAGTCCCATCAATCGAGTGCTTCGCATTGATGATCCTACCTCCCCATTCCATAGAGCTGCAATAGTTGAATTCAAAAGTGCTTCTGCACTGCGAACACTTAAGACACTTCCGCATACCTACCATAGCCCTAGCCAAGAAGATGTTGTTTATCACCTGAAAGCCCTAGCAACAGTGTATGCACCGTCAGCTGCTGGGCGTGCCACCCACTGCTTCCTAGAAGAATTGAGGGAACTCTCAAAGAGGAGTGGCAAGCCATTCTCTGAGCTCCTACAAGAACATCTCTCCCTATGTAGCGAGTCACGTCTGACAGAGCCCATCCATGATGATACCAGCAAAGAACCCCCAGCAGTTACCACCATAAGTGATATCCCATCAATTTATCAAGCACCATCCTCTACCAGTTGCCCACGTGCTATGTCCCCTGACTCTGGGAGACAAGCCAATGCAAGTGTAAACATCCCCTTGTGTGATGCAAACCCATCTGCAGTACAGCGCGTCGTTGTTGAACATATAGTGAGAAGTGAAGAAGCTGCTTCTTATTCTTATGCAAGCTTAAAACTTCGAACCTTTTCAGGAAGAACCCCTCATCCCGCTCATGAGGTAGACTACGACACTTGGCGTAACAATGTAGAGCTCCTTCTACGCGACCCTGCCTTATCAGATTTACACCGATCTCGTAAGATCTTGGATAGTCTCCTACCTCCAGCCGCCCATTTGGTAAAGCATTTAGGTCCAACATCTGCACCCAAGGCCTACCTCGAGTTGCTTGATTCAGCTTTTGCCACAATCGAGGAGGGTGATGAACTTTTCGCGAAATTTTTAAACACTCTTCAAGACGCAAATGAGAAGCCATCTGAATACTTTCAGAGGCTATATTCGGTGATGAACAGAGTCACAAAACAAGGAGTTGTACCTGTTGTTGAAGCTGACAAACAGATACTGCGACAATTCTGTCGTGGATGCTGGGACAATGGGTTGATTGCTGACCTTCAGTTAGAGCAGAAGAAACACAAGCCCCCACCACTATCTGAAATGTTACTTCTGCTACGTACTGAAGAAGAGAAGCAAGTAGCAAAAGAAAGGCGGATGAAAAAACACCTTGGATCTGTTAAGCACCGTATTGGCACTTATGCTATTCAGGCAACCAGTGATGTTGATGAAAAAGAAGAATCGCTGACTAAGATGGTGAAAGAGCTAAAGACACAGATGGGTGAGTTTCATGGGCACCTCAAAGCCTTAAGGACACAAAAGAACCCTGCTCCATCTGAAGACCTATCAGAATTGCGACACCATGTTGTTCAGCTTCAGAATCAAGTAGCGCGCTTACAAACCACTTGCCCATCTGAGAGGGAAGAGCTACGCCAGGATGACAAGATGAGGTGGCCTAACAAGACCATGAGACAAAGTCCCCCAACCACTGTCTCTAAGCCAGCTAGTGGGAGGCCCAGGCCCTGGTATTGTTTTTCATGTGGAGAAGATGGACATATATCTGCTTCATGCCAGTCTGTCCCAAATCCATCTTTAGTGGCAACTAAAAGAAAACAGCTGAAAGAAAAACAACAAGCATGGGACTTAGAAGAAGCCCCCAGATCCTCTTTAAACTGATGTCAGGCTCTGTCGAGGGACAGATGGAGGCTGATCCTGTGAAAAGTCCCAACTCTTACAAAATGTCAGTGAGAAATAATGTTGCTAATGCAACTTGTCAAAACCAGCTACCCCATAGGCTGGTAGGTACCAAATGTACTTCCCGAGTAATTGTAAATGGTCGAAGCCATAATTGCCTTTTGGACACCGGATCACAAGTCACCACTGTCCCTCAGTCCTTTCATGAAACCTGGTTACCCCATGTGAGTTGTAAGCCCCTCAGTGATTTGCTTGAAGTAGAAGCCGCAAATGGACAGCTTGTACCATATCATGGTTACATTGAATTATCCATCACATTTCCTAAAGAGTTACTGGGCACTGCCCTGACAATCCCTACTCTAGCTCTGGTAGTCCCAGATGCTAATGGTTCAACTCAGTCTTCTGTACTGATAGGCACCAACACCTTAGACGCTCTCTACCAGAGCTACTGCGAAGGGAATCTAGAACAACCCCTTCCACAGCGCCACGGGTACAAGATGGTGCTGCAGACACTTGAAATCCGACACAAGCAAACTGACGACAGCCGAGTGGGAGATGTGCGACTTTCCAGCCCAGAACCACAAGTCATCCCTGCACGTCAAAGTTCAGTGTTAGAGGGTATGGTGACCACCAGAAACCCAGAAACCCAAGTCGTCTTACAACAACCCACTACCTCCCTTCCTGGAGGGCTGATAGTCACGAGTAGTTTACTCACCTTACCCAATAGGCCCCATGCCAGATTGCCAGTACTGTTGAGAAACGAATCTGATCACGACATAATGCTTATGCCCAAGCGAGTCATAGCGGAATTACATGCAGTGCAGCAGGTTGTCCCCAGTGTAGTCCCTGCAGAGAGAGTAGCTTCAAAACCCCAGTCATCTGCCCCCATCCCAGGAGTACAGATTGACTTTGCTGATTCTCCCATTCCAACAGCATGGAAAGAAAGGATAATTCAAAAGCTTAATGCCATCCCAGATGTTTTTGCCCACCATGACCTTGACTTTGGTCATTCTAGCAAAGTAAGACACCACATCAGACTTAACGATGAGACTCCTTTTAAACAAAGGGCCCGACCCATACACCCCCAAGATATTAATGCTGTGCGCCGACACCTGGAGGAACTGTTTGAAGCTGGAGTGATTCGAGAATCTGAGTCATCGTTCTCGTCGCCCATTGTCGTAGTCCGTAAAAAGAATGGTGACATCAGGCTTTGTGTGGATTATCGCAAGCTGAATCTACAGACAGTGAAGGATGCCTATGCGCTGCCCAATCTGGAAGAGACCTTCTCAGTACTGAATGGTTCTCAATGGTTCTCGGTGTTGGATCTGAAATCTGGTTACTACCAGATAGAGTTAGCAGAAGAAGACAAACACAAGACAGCTTTCGTATGCCCCTTAGGATTCTGGGAATTCAACAGGCTGCCGCAGGGGATCACGAATGCACCTAGTACTTTCCAGAGGCTCATGGAGAGATGCGTGTCTGATCTGAACCTAAAAGAGGTCATTGTCTTCTTGGACGATCTAATAGTGTTTTCCGCAACCCTGGAGGAACATGAGCAACGGTTGCTCAGAGTCCTTCACAGGCTTAAAGAGTATGGCTTGAAGTTGTCCCCCGAAAAATGTAAATTTTTCCAAACATCCGTGAAATACCTTGGACATGTTGTATCCAGGAATGGCGTTGAAACCGACCCTGAAAAAATCAAAACTCTTAGAGACTGGCCAAGTCCGAGACATCTCAAAGAGCTGCAATCTTTTCTAGGATTCGCAGGATACTACAGGAGGTTCATAAAAGATTATTCCAAAATAGTGAAGCCTTTGAATGCCTTAACTGTAGGTTATGGTCCAGCTAAGAAGAGACACAAAGTGAACTCTGAGAAGGCTCCTCTTTTCAAGCCTAAAGAACCCTTTGGATGCCGTTGGACAGAGGAATGTCAAACAGCCTTTACCACCATCATCAACAAGCTAACATCAGCCCCTGTTCTAGCTTATGCCAACTCTAAACTCCCCTATGTTCTGCATACTGATGCCAGCACCACAGGCTTAGGAGCTGCACTCTATCAAGAACAGGATGGCCAACAGAGAGCAATTGCTTTCGCTAGTCGTGGACTTTCACACAGTGAATCTAGATATCCTGCCCACAAGCTCGAGTTTCTAGCCCTTAAGTGGGCTGTAACTGAGAAGTTCAGCGACTATCTGTATGGTAACACATTCACAGTCGTCACAGACAGTAATCCCTTAACCTATATCCTCACCTCAGCCAAACTAGACGCCACAAGTTATCGGTGGTTGTCTGCTTTATCCACTTTCTCCTTCACCCTTCAGTACCGACCTGGAAGGCAGAATCTAGACGCTGATGCTCTCTCCAGACGTCCTCATGACCAGATGATAGATGACCCCATCTCGCAGAAGGAGCAAGACAGGATCCGTCAATTTACCTTGCAGCATTTGCCTGAGCTTGCTGACACAAAGCTTGACTCTGAAGTAGTTCATGCCATCTGCGAGGCCCGATTAGTACGTCAGTCTTTAGAAGGTTCCAGAATCCCATTAGTAGACTCCTTAGCTTCGAACCCGGATTCCCTACCAGATGACTTCATACAAGCTAAATTCCTTGATGGATTCCCACTAAATTCTAGCGTGCCTGCAGCAGAAATTCGTGAGAAACAGAACTTGGATGTGGCTATTCGGGAAATAATCTCTTCTTTTAGAGGGGGAGGGGTGCCATCTCCATCGGTGAAGAAGGAGATCCCACAGTTGTCCCTTTTGTGTTGAGAGTGGAACAAACTGTTTTTGAAAAATGGGATACTATATAGGAAACGTCAAGGAGAACAGGAGATGCAGTACCAACTTGTCCTCCCTGAACAGTGGAGAGACATGGTCATGACGAGCCTGCATGATAATATGGGTCATTTGGGTGTAGAACGCACCTTGGATCTGGCAAGGTCCCGGTTCTACTGGCCTAGAATGGCACATGACATTGACCACAAGATTAGAACTTGCCGTTGCTGCATCCTACGTAAGGCCCCACTGGAGAGAGCTGCTCCCTTGGTCAACATCCAAGCCACTAGGCCTTTAGAGTTGGTCTGTATGGACTTTCTTTCTATTGAACCGGACCGAAGTAATACGAAGGATGTGCTAGTAATCACTGATTTCTTCACAAAATACGCTGTAGCTGTGCCTACCCCAAACCAAAAGGCCAAGACAGTCGCTAAATGTTTATGGGAACATTTCATAGTGCACTATGGCATCCCAGAACGACTCCACAGCGATCAAGGACCTGATTTTGAGTCGAAGACAATTAAAGAATTATGTGAAGTGATTGGCACACAAAAAATTCGCACCACACCGTACCATCCAAGAGGAAACCCTGTAGAGCGGTTCAACCGAACATTGTTGAGTATGATAGGAACTCTGAAAGAAGAACAAAAATCCCATTGGCATGACTTTGTAAAACCTCTAGTGCATGCTTACAACTGCACCAAACATGAAAGCACTGGATTCACACCCTATGAGCTTATGTTTGGGAGAAGACCACGATTACCCATTGATCTCATGTTTGATGTCTTTCCTGGTCAGCCAGAAGGGGAATCACACTCTCAATATGTGAAACACCTCAAAATGCGACTAGAAGAGAGTTACAAGCTAGCCATGGGAAAAGCAACTAAGATGGCTGAAAAGAACAAGACCAGATTTGACAAAAGAGTGGTAGAGTCTACTTTGGAGAAGGATGATCGAGTTTTGGTCAGGAATGTAAAGCTACGTGGTAAGCACAAGCTGGCCGACAGATGGGAACCTACAGTCCATGTCATTGTGAAAAGAGCAGGGGAACTTCCAGTGTACACGGTCAGACCCGAAAATCAAGAAGGGCCGTTGCGTACACTGCACAGGGACCTATTGCGACCCTGTAACTTTTTGTCAACTGAAGAAACTGTAACTCCCAAAGCCAAGGTAACAAAACCGAGGGCAGCATCGCAAAGAGATGACCCTGAAGAATCTGAACTCGAATCAGATCTTGATGAAAGCCCCATTCACTATTACTCACACCCACTCAGATCGAACCCAATAGGAGCAACATTCTTCATTGATAACCCACCAAAACAAACTTCTGAAAACTTATCTGAAACCACCTCTAGAGATTTACCTGAATTCACTTGTGAAAACTTACCTGAAGTATCCGTCCTAAACTTACCTGAGATGACTTCTGAGAACCCACCTGAAAGTCTTTCTGAGGATTATGATGCCTTTCCTGTGGAACCCCCTGAACCAGACGAGTTACCAAGAGAAACACCACTTGTGATCCACTTACCTTCTAATCCTACCGTACACCAAACGGACACATCTGAGTTTGTAGAACTTGAAAAGAAGATTGAAGAAGACACAGAAATTAAGAAACAGTCCTGTTGTGCACCTGACGAGGAAGAAATGGAAAACCCTGTGAGACATTCTACTAGGCATAGAGAAAGGGTTAAGAGACTAACCTACCCAGAGTTAGGGAATCCCCTTATTTCTATAGTACAGTCTTTATTTCAAGGCCTAAGTACTGCCTTTACCCAGTCCCTCCTAGAATTCCCTTACGGGAACCCAGAGTCACCTGATCATGCCCTTCGCATGCACAGGGACGTGCATACCATTTAAGGCGGGAGGATGTAACCCAGGTTACTGGGGCTGACACCCCTTGGACATACTGCTCCAAGTGGTTGTTTGGAGGTTGTGGAATCCTGGTTGGTTGATTGACATGGGATATGAAAATATTAATAAATAATAATATAATTAGTAAGGAATTAAAAATGGGTATTTAATTTAATAATATTAGAGTTAAAATTATAATTTATAAATTATAATTAATAAATTAGTAATTATTATTATAATATAATATATTATGATTATATTTATTATAATTAGTATTTTAAAATAATTATTATTATATTTAAGCTCAAACGGCAGCAATAGGACCGGTCCTGCGGCAAAAACTGACCAATAGAAACCCTGAAGTAGCTGGCGGTAATAGAACCGCTAAACCCGACACTACTTAGCCAATGAAAACTCTTAACAGCCACTGCGCAAAAAACCAACCAATCAGCATTTGGGTTAGCTAGTCCAGCACGTCCTGTGTGAACGACGATCGCAAATCTGAGCCGTTTGGATCGCGAATAAGGCAGAACGAGAAATTGAATGAGTACTTTGTGACTGGATTATCGACGCGGTGAGCTGAGTTTCGGCGCCCAATTACTGAACTCCGGATCGGATTTGGCCAGTTTTGATTGGGACGAATTCTACTGAATTCTGCTCGGACCTGCCGCCTGGTTACCAGTCGTGTGGGATACGAGCTGGCGAGCCAAAAGCCCAAGGAACCTGAGCATTGAGTTTGATATTTACTGTTTCACTTTGATATTCACTGTTTTATATTGTTGTTATTTGTTTATTTTAATTGATTGTTTTATTATTTTGGTTATGTGAATTGCTAGAAGTCATTTATGGTGTTGAGAGAGAAATAACATTGATTTATTATATTGTAGAGCAATAGACAAAACAAATACTTACCTCTTAATCTGTGAAATCAAACGAATACCTACCTTCAATACATACCTTAATACTCCTATACATACTTTCAATACATACCTTAATACCTTAATAATTATACTTACCTTAGTGATTCAATTATACTTACTTTAACTCTATTAATCTCTAATTATACCTACCTCAGCTAGTGAGATAAACATTGATATAAAACCTAGAAATTAAATGAAACCTCTGATTAATAATCTAAATAGAACTTAAGATATCAACTTTGTTACCCCTGAGGACTGAGTACTAAATATTTAATTCTGGAAACACCATAAACTCTACCATTGGGTATTGATTAATATTTTGTGTATAAAAATAGAGAAACTAAACCTTGAATATACTGTGTGTGAACATTGTTAATGTGTTTTTATTTTTCTCACCTGATTTTCCCCATTGCACATTGATACCCCTGTTTTAAGGTATTTAATATATTTATTGCAATTTATCTCATCGTATTTTGTGTGTCTTTATTATCCTTGCCTCCAGAGCGAACCTAACTGGTCCATCATTTATCATTGTATTTTAATATTAAGAACAAATTCTAGTAGCCACCCCCAGGGGGCGCTACATCTTGGTATGCTGAAGCATTCAGACTTCGTTTCACTGGAACAAAGTAGTCAAGTCAAGCTCCTGAAAAACAACCCCCCCCCACAAAACTTTACACTTGGCACAATGCAGTCAGATAAGTACCGCTCTCCTGGCAACACCCGTCACACCCAGACTCGTCCATCAGATTGCCAGATGGAGAAGCATGATTTGTCACTCCAGAGAACGTGCCTTCACTGCTCTAGAGCCCAGTTGTGGTGTGCTTTACACCACTGCATCTGACGCTTTGCATTGCGCATGGTGATGTATGGCTTGGATGCAGATGCTTGACCATGGAAACCCATTCATGAAGCTCTCTGCGCACTGTTCTTGAGCTACTCTGAAGGCCACATGACGTTTATATGTCTAGTGATCAGCAGAAAGCAGAAGAAAGGTGGTGACCTCTTTGCACTATGCGCAAAAGGCCTCGGTTTACAAGGCCTACCACTTTGTGGCTGAGTGGCTGTCATTCCCAAACACTTCCATTTTCTTATAATACAGTTGACAGTTGACTGTGGAATATTTAGGAGTGAGGAAATTTCACGACTGGATTTGTTGCACAGGTGGCATCCTATCACAGTTCCATGCTGGAATTCACTGAGCTCCTGAGAGTGATCCATTCTTTCACAAATGTTTGTAAAAACAGTCTGCATGCCTAGGTGCTTAATTTTATACACCCGTGGCCTTGGAAGTGACTGGAACACCTGATTCTGATCAAATTTGGATGGGTGAGCAAATACTTTTGGCAATATAGTGTACTTCACTGATATACTTTATTGATCAGAACAAGGTTGTTAATATTTCTTATGCTACAAGTGTGAAAGAGGAAAAGTGATCTCATAATCAAACCAAAAGTACTATGGAAATCAGCACACAGGACTTAGTTTTCCTTTTAAAGCTGAGTGAGCATCACAAGTAGTGAACTGTGCAGTATCTATAGATATAGTGTTACATATGGTGCAGTATCTCTATATATATTGTTACATATCATGCAGTGTCTACGTATATACTGTTACATATACTGACTCTGATCATGCTAATCGGAAAAAGTATCCACAGAGCTACAGTCTGTGCCCACACATACAACACTTCTCTTTTTCAGTAACAGAAACTGTGTGCTAACATTCACTCCTCCATCACAATCATCAGTTCTGATGCTTCCGAGGCTGATTTCACATAAAGAATTATATTCTGGTAAAACAATGTACATTTCAGAGCCCTCCACAGCACTCAAACAGGACTAGTTACGGTAGTAAATGACCTCAGATTGAATAAAGATTCAGGCAAACTCAGTCATTTTTTTGCTAGATTTAAGTGCCGCTTTTGAACTGTTGATCATGAAATACTGCTTGATCGACTACAGAGCTAGGTAGGCCGTAGTGGCTTAGTCTTAGACTGGTTTAGATTTTACCTAAATAGGCATGATTATTATGTTGCATTAGGTAAGGTACTTTTCTGGTCAACCTATATATGCTTCCGTTACCACATATCATTAACAAACATGGTATCAGTTATCACCAATAGGCAGTAAATTTAGCTTTACATTGTTCTAGAACCTAAAGCTCTAAAATCAAAATAGCTCACTGTTTGAGTGCATAGGTGATATACAGAAATTGATGTTTAGATCTGCATTTAGTTAAGAAATTCTATTATTCTATTATATACAAACAGACAAATTACCCTCAGGTGTCGGGTATCCTAATAGGCCCCGCTCACCTGAGGGACGAACACAACATAACAACAAAAGGACATGGAATACTGCCGCTGCAGACGGAGGTGGCCAGCATGGGGCCTCTGTACTGTGACACAGAGCAAAATGTGTTTCTTACTATAGAAAGTCAGAAGGTTCTAGTTGAAGAAATAAAGCTTTCTGAAGCAGTAAATCTGATTTGGTGCTCAGAGTAATAGAGATAGGAATTAGGAATTCTAAAGTTAGGGGCCTTTAAACAAGGTATAAAAAATTGGTTAGGCACTTCAACTTTACCTCATAGTGCATGTGGGTGACATCTGCTGGTGGAAACCATGTAGTGAAACGTGAAATGCGAAATGTGCCATATTTGTCAATTGTGATTTTTTTTCACCGCAATCAAAATTTGTCCTCCGCATTTACCCATATGTGCCGTTAGAACACACACACTAGGGTGATTACTAGGGGGCTGTGGTCCACACGTGCCCAGAGCGGTTGGCAGCCCTAGCCCGGTGCCCCTGGAGCAGTTGGGGTTAGGTGCCTTGCTCAAGGGAACCTCAGTCATGGCCTCAGGCCTAGGAATGGAACCCACAACCCTCCGGTCACAAGACCAGTTCCCTACTACCAGTGTTGGGAACGTTACTTAAAAAAAGTAATTAGTTATAGTTACTCACTACTTGTTCAAAAAAGTAACTGAGTTAGTAACTGAATTACTCTATAATAAAAGTAACTCGTTACCAGGGAAAGTAACTATTTGCGTTACAGTAAAAAAAAAAGTTATATGCCAATGAATAAGGATTTTTTTGAAAAAGCAGTTTTCACAGTCAGTTGAAATGAGTAGATCAGAAAGGTGTTTAACTTTTGATATTTATTGCACATCCACAGACTAGTGCAGGATAAAATCCTTTAAAATCCCAAATCTTTGGGGGGAAAAAAAAATAAGCAAAAGTAAACAGTTACACTATATAAAGTGCATTTACATCTATCAAAATAAATTAAATTCTCTCAACCTGAGACAACTGGTTGGTTCACAACAGAAGTAAACTTAACAATAAAACCTCTATTCTTAATTAAATAAATCAAATAGCCAGTCTGGTAGACATTCAGGAACTTTCTTATTTTCTTAAATAATGTTTATATCGCCACCTTGAAAATGCGAATTTTTCTTCGGCTTACTCCTGACTCGCAATTTCTGCCTCTTCTCCATTTGTGTCCGTGTCGTGTGTCACTGGCATGCGTGTGTCACTGGCACTGGCTCTGATTGGCTACCATAACGCTGCCTTAGCCAATCGCTTACTGACTTGTTAAGTTAAACAGGTGTTACACCGAGAACTGTGACCTATCGAGATATGTTACTCCTCACTAGCCTGGGCAGTTGTCCGCTCGGATTACTGTTAGTATATCAATATATAGTAACGCACCGCTTTTAATGACCAGTAACGTCAACGGCATTGTAACGACAGGAAAAGTCATTTTTAACGGCGTTATTCGCAACACTGCCTACCACAGGACCATGACTGCCTCTAGTGCATTCAAGCTTGATCTAGATTAGATCTAGAATCTGGTTCATGCAATGCACCAGGCATGTGTGTTTTGACCACCAGACCAAAAAAAAGCTCTCTGCTGCAGAGATGTAAACCATCACTCAGGAAGGAGAAATTGCTGGTGCTTTGGTCTGATGACTAGTGCGTGATGGGTGGGTTGGCGCGCGGGTGATAGGTGTCGTGTGTTGTTATTATAAGAATTATTAATTTGACTAATATTATTAAACAATGAAATTATGATTATGTGGACTTTGCTTGTTTTCACATTTATTAATTGTTCATTGTTAAAATAAATAAATAAACGCATGCACGCGAGCGCCCCCCTGGACAGCCGGCGCCCCTAGCATTTGCCTATATCGCCTAATGGAAGGGCCGTATGGAGTCAAATTAGGGTCTTTAATGGTGACGAGAAAAAAAAATCGCAAATTAGCATTTTGCATTTTACGTTCCTATTTTGTTTCTGCAATACTTTCCCTCTTTTGCGTTTCTTTCTTTTCTTTGCATTTCACATTTTATGTTGCTGCTTTTTTTTTTGCAATACTTTCTCCCTTTTGCGTTTCTTTTGTTTGCGCGTCACTGCTTTTCTTTGCGTCTCGCATTTTACATTCATAATTTTTTTTGCGCTTCTCTCTTTTCTTTGCTCCGGTTTAACCCTCTGTGTGGGGGCGGGGAAAGAGGCATGGCCAAGAGCGAAAGGCGTGCTGTGAACGTTCAGCGTCAGTTCAGCTTCCTTCCACTCGCTGAACTGAACTGCTGCTGCAGCGCATCTGGTGTTAAAGGAAGAGAGAGGTCGGGTGTGTGCGAGGTGGTGGCGCATTTCAGGGCATTGTTTTTATTCGCTCAGGTTTTCAAAAGATCATTTCAAACCGACCTCAGTAAAATGTTAATAATAATAATAATAATATATATATTTTTAAACGAAGTTTTAAAAGGGCACTTTCGTTGATAAAGGACAGAGTTGGTGGTGCTTTAGCACCTGATGTCTATGTCTGCACGCATATATACCTGTGGTCCAGCTGGGCGACCGTCTGCCATGATACCAGTAACCAAATTGCCGCGCCTCTTTCCCCGCCCCCACACAGAGGGTAAACTTAATTAAGCACGTTAAACTTAATTAAGTTAAATATTTATACATATACTCAAAATGATTCGAAAAAATTCGCTTTTTATCACATTATTTAATGGTTGTTTATTCTCAAAACGCCCAATCTTAACGTCTTCACGTTCTCTCATGTTTCATCCTGGAATTACAAGAGGCTCGTATTTGTTTACAAGAAAACTGTTCAGTCAGACAGATATTTGTTGTGAAACGAATAGGGTTGCCACCTATGTCTGACAAAAACAAGGACACTGTCATACTTACACGGGGTGGCGAACGTAAAATGTTACGGGGGGGGGTGTTAAATGGACACAGCGAGAAAAAAAACAGATTTAAAGTGTGCAGATTTAAAACAGTCTAAATAGTCGTTAGAACTAAACTAGTGAAAACCGGGACATTAAATGATTTTTTTTGCCAAATACCAAATATTATAAAAGAAGGAAAACCGGGACAGCCCGGGAAAACCGGGACAGATGGCAACCCTAGAAACGAAGTAGTTACAATTTCAAGTATTTTCAAGTACTTTAGCCTAAATTCCAGCACCTTTCAAACCTGAAACACAAAGCAACATTAAAATTCGTCAGGCAAATGTTCCTTCCCCTGTTTTTGAGGGGTGTTTCTTTAAACTACCACACATCGTTTCGGAGAACACTGCACAGAATGTGCCAAATATACAAATAAAATATACAAATATATTTGATTTGATTTGATTTTGATTTGAAAGTATAAGAGGTTCGAAGAGGTTTGCGCGAGGTGGGCGGAGTCGAGCGCTGCGGTCACTCGCGAAAGTAGGCTTAAACCAGGTCACATGCGCGCCCCCCCAGGCACTGCACTGCGCCCCCCCAGGGGGGTGCGCCCCACTATTTGAGAAGCACTGTAAGTGAACAGTGTAAGTGAACTTTACAATTTATGTTATGTTTTTAATAATGGTGCTATTGTTGTGACATTAAATGCACAGTGTCCTTTCCATCTTTTAATCAAGATTACTGTGCACCACAGCCCCCTAGTAATCACTAGTGTGTGTGTGTATGTGTGTGTGTGTGTGTGTGTGTACCACAGCCCCCTAGTAATCACTAGTGTGTGTGTGTGTGTGTTCTAACTACACAGATGGGTAAAAGCTGAGGACAAATTTCGATTGCGGTGAAAAAAAATCACAATTGACAAATATGGCCCATTTAAATTACTGCCAGATTAATCAATTCATTGCAAGCATTATGTCAATCTTCTATATCATTAAGCATCATTTTTTTGTCTAGTGCATTATGTGAAAGAAAATATAATTTTTAAAGCATTTAAGAAAAAAAATTATTATTAACTATTTTATTTTATTTTTAATAAATGTGTGAAGATTTTGCCATTTTATTTAACATTCATCAAGTAAGCAATAAAATCTAAGGAAAATATAAGCAACTTTGTTTGAGGAGGGAAAAAGTCAGATTAGCTAAAGTACACATTTCTTCACTAACTGAGAAACCACTGTAGACAATGAAACCATTTGTTCATACAAAAAAATTGTTTCTTAAAATAAATTTCTGAAAGCTTAATTGAGGTTTTAATGTACAACAAGAATCTACAAGTACAACAATCTACAACAAGAAGAAAATATTTTTCTCATAACTGCACATCGAGGTTAGACTACAGTCTCTCACTGATGACATGCACAGTAGCTACTTAAGGTCAAAGGTGTCATAATCTGTAAAAAAAAACAAAGCTGGAAATAAAATAAAATAAAAATTAATTAAATGCATTTTACAAAAAAACTGTCCCAAGCAGTTATCAAACCTTTTTATGTGAAAAGGGATTTTATGTGAAATTGATGCTGGCCCCTGTGGAACTAACTCTGACAACAAGGGACAGGAAGTCTGTCTGTTTCTCCTCACCTTCATTGTGTTCCTGGACCCTGAGTTCACGTGTTGTTCTTATCAAGCTCCATCATGTTGTGTAGTGGTTGCTCATTTTTGCTGATTGTGCTGGTGGGGGCTCAGTGTGGGTTCAAGGTGTGAACCCTGTTTTCAGTAATGTGGTGTGACCCTGTGATGCAGTGCCTTATATGCAAGGCTGTCAAGTTTGCAACGCACTTTATATTTTGCTTTCGGGTCGAGCTGGGCGATAAGAAGTGAAGCATCCTCACAACCAATCAGACAACTCTGACCGTGACACCTTCAGGCCACACCAGAGAACCATGATGTACTGGAATACAAAGTTATGCACTCTGGCTGTGCTGATGACCATTTTTGGATGCATTGCCAGTGCCCCTGGCAACTGTAAGTATATGTCAACACCCCAGTGTTACTTCTCTGAATACACAGTAAAATTTTAGAATTTCATCTAGCAATGTAATAAATAGAACATACAGTCTCTGATCAAAAGGTTACGGAAATGTGACATTCAGTTTTTATTCAGTGGATATTTGTCACATGGTGTTTTTGAAAGTAGTCACTCTCCTGTTTGGTGTTTCTGCTGCACTGATAATACATCTTGTATGTATTGTGACCAAAGCAGTAGAGGGTTTTGATTGTTTGGCTTTAGTCAGTATGAATGACATTAATATATACCCAAAACAATCCAAGATACATTTAATGAAACAGAAACTGTTGAGTGTTTTGGTATGCATGTCTTTTAGGACTTTCATTATTATGCACTGATTCATTTGGAAAGTCACACCATCTCTCTCTCTCTCTCTCTCTCTTTCTTTCTTTCTTTCTTTTCCCTGCCAGTGCGTAGACCAGCTAAAGTTGGACTTGTGTGCTGTAAGGAAGTGTCCAAAGCACCAATCTCCCCTGAAATAAAGCTCATTGGATACAAGCACCAGAACGCCCTGGCACCTTGTGTCCAAGCAATCCTGTACGTAACTTTATGCGTCATTTACTATTCCTTTAAAAACTCTCTAAAAGACCACAGAAAACTCATTAGATCTCATTTATCTTTCTAGATTTTTCTCTGAGACTGAAAAATACTGCTCTGACCGTACTGCACGCTGGATTCCAAAGAAACTGAAAGGTAGTGCACTAACATCAATCTCTACACCACTCTCAACCACTAACCTACATCCTTTCTAGATACAATGATCTGAAAGGACTTTGAGAATATGTGAGAGTAAAGCATCATTGGTAGCTGTGTTAAGAAGCTGGTTAAGACAGCACCAACAGCATGCAAGACTGTCATTGTGTGGCTACTTCCAGGAATCTAAAATCTACTTCCAGGAATCTACAAAATTCATTGATTTCATTGTTTTTGAAATTTTTGCAGTTTTTTAACTATCATATAGTAAAAATATGGAATAAATATACAAATATGTAATAAATAAATATGTATATGGAATATACATTTGTATGTCAAAACGTTTGACTGGTAATGTACAATCTCTTTGTCTTACCTTGCTAGTTACTTTGAGTGGTAGGTCAGTTATAGCATATAAAGAAAACAGATACTCAGATACTAACCGAATCTGTCTTACAGGTCTGACAGAGATCAAGGGCTGAAAATCAAATCCAAAGGAACTGACACAAATTGTTTTGCTTCTCTTTCTATTGTTTATAATAAAAAATAAAATAAAACTCATTATTTTTAAACAATTGCTTTTATTGCATATGTTATGATCATTATGGTGTGACATATAAATACACAGTTTTACTTCATTGTCAGTGTCAGACTTATGGTAAGCAGTGCTGTCCTTAATCAATAAAGCACCATTACAGTGTAAAAAATGAGTGTGATACGATGTCTCATTTCCCTTCCACATCACTACTGGGTTTAGAGGAGGAGCAGTTCCATGACTAATACCTGTACCCTCATCACATCACTGTTCAGTTCTGAGAAATGCGACCTTGGCTGCATATTGTATAGATTATATAGATTGTTAGAGATTTACAGCAAATTTTGTGACACTACACAGATAAGAGGTATATCTCAGTTAGAGGTCTGCACTACCGCAGTAATCCCGCGGGTCCCGCGGGACCCGACAGAATATCTTGCGGCGCGGGACAGAATTTAATTGTTATTGGCGGGAGCGGGAGTTGAATTAGTCCAGGCGATGCGGAAGCGGGACCACATATACATGTAGAAAAATCCCGCAAATTAATAGTCTAGAAAATTATAATAATAACAACGCAATGATTTCCATGCAAAAGGAACAGGACGAAAACAACTAATCATTCAGTAAGTAAGCAATAAACCAATTCAAAATATTGGCTAAGCAACTGATCATGTGAACATGAAGTGTGTCATTTTGTCATTTTGATACAGAAATGGCAGAGACTGTAGACCAGGGGTAGGCAACCTTTGAGACATGGAGTGCCAACTTTAACATGTCCAGTCAATGAGTATGCCACTATGGCCGCGAGTTTAAATTGTTGACCGAGGAGGGAGGTGTGTGTGTAAATGGACACAAATTAAGTATTATATCGCGATCGATCGCCAAGTATAAACGCCTCCGCCGTTCGCGCGAGGTGTGCGTGCGGAGTCGCGCGCTACGGTCACTCGCGAAAGTATAATCCATTAATATAATAATTTATATTAAATTATATATATTTTTGCTGATGCTGGTCCAGCGTGTCGCGTGCCAGTGACTATGCCTCGGCGTGCCAATGGTGGCACACATGCCATAGGTTGCCGACCCCTGCTGTAGACGGTCAACCGTCTATTTAAAATTCTATTAAAACAGGCGAATACACCACAATTAAGCAAACTACAGGAAAGTCTGATGTATGGAAGTCATATTCCATTGTAATTAATGGAGATGGAAATCGGCTTGTTGTGATAGATGTCAGAAAGTGTTGGTGTACGTCACCTGATGGCATGTGTTTGGACTGTGGTAAGAAATGGGACAGCGCGATCCATCGCTATATTGCTGTTTTAATAAATACATAAGAAAATTTCAAGTACTAAATTTAATAAATATTAGGATTGTGGGCGGGGGCGACAGAAACGTGTGTGGCGGGCAGGTGCGGGATTAAAACAAGCGATTTTTTGGCCGGTGCGGGCGGGAGTGGGATTAAAACAAGCAGGTGCGGGCGGGAGCGGGATGAAAACAAGCGATTTTTTGGCGGGAGCGGGTCTAAAACAAGCGGGAGCGGGATTAAAAAAGCAGTCCCGCGCAGACCTCTAATCTCAGTTACTGTCTTCAGTGAGCAGCGGGTGCTGTCGTGAGCCCCATCCCACAACACTCAGTGCAGTCTCACAGTCAGAGCAGACCCTCACCGCAGGGTTGCCAACTTTTGAAGATCGCTTGGAGTGAGATTTGAACCTGGAGGAGGTGGCGAGTGTAAATTGTTGACAGGGTGGCGGCGAACGTAAAATGGACACAAATTAAGTGTTATATCGCGATCTATCGATCGCCAGTGGTTGGCGCCAGAGCGAACTAGTAACTCATTGAATCATAGATGTGGATCAGAGGTAAATAAACTAGATTTTTTTTTCGGCGTGAGAAATCGGAAGTGTGGCGTGAGAGCGTGTGAAAACGGTCAAATGCGTGTGTCTCACGCTCAATGCATGAAAGTTGGCAACCCTGTCACCGCTCCACGTCCACACTGCGAATGAACTGCGCATGCCCAAAGCAGCCGCTGACTGACCCCGCCCCGTATTTACAAAGCGGGATGTAAATAAAAATGCGTCTTCAGTGTGACACAAAAATAAATGACTGCATTTAAGTCACAAAGTCTCAGTCACTCACCTCATTCACCATATAGCCTGTCACTCACTTCATCCACAGTGTGCACCTCTTTGTGAAAATATAGCAGGAGGGTTGAATGTAGGATAGCAGTTCCTGCTAAGTGCTACTCTTATGCTAACATTTAACAACACGGCAATAAATGATTTATGTAATTTACGTAAAAATGATTTATACAAGGCATTAAAGTCATGAAGTTATTTTGAGAAGTGACTGCCTATTTCAAAGGCAACAGAAGTTGTTCATTGTTAGTTCATTTGTAGTGTTTTTTTTCTCCCACGTTATTCCTTTACGTTAAACATGTATTATGCAAATTAGGCGATGGCATCATTTAGTGACTTTTAGGACAGCCAATAGCTGCTTTCCTTACTGAGGCGTCGGCAACACTGCTAAGCTCCCCCTAAATGAGGCGTGGCATTCCACTTAACCCCTCACCTTCCAACACAGATTGAATAGACATAATTTATTTGCTTATATTTTTGTAATTGTTTAGATGTCAATTGTCAAACTAAGTAGATAAAATAAAATTGGATACATTTTATTATATATATTTATGTTTTAAGAATATTTAGGCCCTCTGAGCGTAGAGGGCCCTGACGGTTCCCCACTGATACAGTGTATTTTATATATATATGATTTAATGAAATGCAATAGAAGATTTAAGAACATAAATATGGCACACTACAGTGAATCCGTAGGACAATATTGAGAGACCCTTGAAGAATACACATCAGACCAAGGACCAACGCCACCAGCATGTATATTCCTAAAAATTTGTAAGTCGCTCTGGATAAGAGCGTCTGCTAAATGCCATAAATGTAAAAGAACACACCAGCACATATTTTACAGAACATGATGTACAGTTGATTACAGTCCAAAGAAAGAATAATCCAGTTTTGATCTGTGTGTGTGTTTGTGTGTGTGTGTGCTTACCTCTGTACTGATCACTATCTGCAAATGATCGAAGGGTCTTTCTGTGATGAAGAGGTTCATTTTGAATTTCCCTGTCCAGATTCATGGCCATAATCACTGGAACACTGTGTCACTGGAACCTTATAACCTTTAAGCAGCCTGACTGACACTATAGTCTATATGTGGTCTGTATTGGACCTTCTATCACTCTGTTATACTCCTCAAGCGATTTGATGAATTGATAGTCTGGGCAAGGATGAAGATATTAATAAAGTAATAAAAATATGGTTTTATGATTTATAAATTTGACTATTTTCTATTTTTTTACTAGCAGCTACTATAATTTCTGACCTATTTAAATCTTTTTTATTATTACTTTTATTATTTTAAATTACAGAGCCCTCCATAATTATTGGCACCCCTGGTTATTTGTGTTCTTTGGCTTCTTGTCACAGAACAGCTCCGGGACCCTCCTTGTGGGCGTGTGTTTATGTCGTCTGCGTCTAGCCCGTGTATGTATTTCTGTGGGTGCGGTTGTGAGCGTGTTCATGAGTCTCACCTGTGGATCGTCTCGTGATTACTTGGGGTTTATGTAGTTTGTCTATTTTTTTTTCTCAGAAATATCTTTGATTTATTTTATAAATACATATAAACAAACAACAGCAAATCCTCCCCCCACCCTAAAACCCAATAATCACTCTATCGATACATATTCATGTTTGAATGTTACAGCTTTTTACAAGTTGCAAAAAGGGTAACCACATGTCTTCAAAGTCCTTGAGCTTCCCTTTTGATATATAGGTCAGTTTCTCCATTGCCAAGTTTATGAACATTTGTTTAATCCACTGGTTTATCTTGGGTCTCTCAGTGTCCTTCCAGTTCAGTGCGATCACGTGCTTAGCCTGTAACAGGCAAAAAATGACCAGTTTCCTCCATTTTGTAATCCCTCCCGAGTCATTAGGAAAGATATGCAGCAAACAAAGTTTACCATGCATTGGCATATCACATTCAATCAGACGAGAAATATATGTAATAACCTCTTTCCAGTAAATCTGGATTTCTCTACATTTCCACATACAATGGAGTAGAGTACCTCTATCAGCACCACACTTTACACAATCATCAGGAATATTTAAATTGAAATGGTGAAGCTTTACAGGGGTAATATAGGTTCTAAATAACCATTTGTATTGTAATAATCTGAACCTGGTATTAATAGTCTGTGTTTGTGCCAACAAGCATGAGCTGTTCCACTCGTCGACAGAGATTTCTGTTTGCAGATCATTCCTCCATGATTGGAGATATGAGAGACTATTTTCTTTTGAAGCAAGAAGTAAAATGTTATAGAATTTAGAAAGCAGGCCTCTCTTCCCATGACCTTTAATGGCTATACTCTCTATAGTGGAAACTGAGCTGTGGATTTTAATAGGGTGGTGATAAAACTTCTAATTTGTAAGTACTTAAAAAAGTGTTTTTTGGGTAAGCCGTATTTACTAACCAGTTGTTCAAAGGACATCAACACTCCATCATTGTATAAGTCCCCAATTGTCTTCAAGCCTTTATTAAACCAAATCTTAAACCCCATGTCTGCTCTTCCCAGTTTAAATCTCTTATTTCCCCAAATAGGTGTTAGACACGAGATCGTAGGTGCTTCACTCAGCGCTTTATGTGACTGATGCCAAACTAGTAGAGTATTTTTGAGAAAAGGGTTTTTGGTGTCTTTTAATAGTTGTTTAGTTTCATCTGAATAAAGATAAGATGTTACGGGTAGCTTTGTTTTGTTTTCAATGCATATCCAGGCAGGTGTATCTATTGTGGTGAAGTAACACGTGGCAGTCCAGAGTTGAGCTGCCCAGTAGTATAGCTTGAGATTAGGCAATCTAAGCCCTCCTCTGTCATAGGGCAGGTAGAGAAGAGTGAGACGCAACCTGGGGCGCTTATTATTCCATATAAATTTGGTAAAAATGGACATTTTAATAATATTAATGCGACCTATCATTGAAATTGGCATCTCGCCCCATCTTTCTAGGGATTCCACCACCCCATCTATTAGAGGATCATAGTTAATGGAAACTATTTTCTTCATGTCTGGATTTATTTTTATTCCTAAATAAGTAAAGCCTTCATAGGTAAATGTAAATTTTGTCTGTATTGTAGGGTTATGTTTATTCAGTAATAACATGGAGCTTTTCTTTTGGTTAACTTTGTACCCTGAAAATTTACCAAATGTCTTCAGAATTTGATCCACTTTATGGATAGACCTCTCTAAATTAGTTAAAAACAATACAACATCATCTGCAAATAAAGACAGGCGGTGTTCTACCCCTCCAGCGTGTATACCTGTAATTTCAGGGGATTTACGTATTGCCATTGCAAGTGGCTCAATTGCGAACAGAAAAAGAATGGGGGATAATGGGCACCCTTGCCTAGTGGATCTATAGAGATTTATATGTTGTGATAGCTGGCTGTTTGTTACAACTCTGGCTATAGGTTCTGTATATCGTAACTGAATCCATTTTTCACCCAGGCCAAATCTTTTAAGGATCTCAAAAAGATAACCCCATTCTATCCTATCAAACGCCTTTTCAGCATCCAATGACAAAATCGCATGATCCATAGCAGATTGTTTTTCATATAATATATTTAGTAATCGTCGAGTATTGTGAAAGGCTTGACGACCATGGACAAATCCATTTTGATCATTTAAAATTAGGTTGGGCACATGCAAATCAATCCTCCATGCCAGAGCTTTGCAAAGGATCTTGGTGTCACATGACATCAAAGATATGGGTCGGTACGAGCCCATTTCTGTTGGAGCCTTACCCGGTTTTAATAGGAGAGAAATTGCTGCCATTCTTAAAGATGGTGGTAAGATGCCCCTCTCATATGACTCATTAAACATTTCTAACAGATGGGGTAGCAACTTATTGGAAAATTTCTTATACAGTTCGATTGGTAAGCCATCAAGGCCGGGGGCTTTACCAGGATTCATGAGGTCGAGTGCTTCTCTGAGTTCTTCGATGGTCAGTTTTTCGTCCAGATTAGCCCTAGTTTCCTCTGACATGGTTTGGAACTGGAGTTGGTCCAGAAACTGATCCTGCTCATTTGTGTTGTCTGGGTACTGGGATTTATACAAATTTCCATAATATTCTGCAAAAGCATTGTGTATATCTTTTGGATCCATTAAATTAACTCCATTGTCAAGTATAATTGAATTAATGGCTCTGTTTGTCTGTATTTTTTTTAATCTCCAAGCCATAAGTTTCCCAGCCTTCTCACCTTGATCGTAGTATGACTGTTTTAGCCACAGTAGGCTTGTAGCTATTTTGTTAGTAGTAAGTTCGTTATATTCTGATTTTAATAACAGAAGTCTGTTATGTTTTTCAGCGTCATTACTATGATACAGTTGGTCTTGCGGCTCTTTGGTTTGCTTTTCAATATCTTTCAATTTGTTTAGATGTAATTTAGATTCGTGTCTAGTGTAACTCATTATTTCCCCCCTTATATAGGCCTTAAACGCTTCCCATTTTATTGATGCACTTGTCTGATTTGTATTAAAGGCGAAGTAATCTGATATTTTTTCATCAAGAAATACTTCAAACTTAGTTGAGTTCAGCCATTTTGCCTGGAATCTAAATGGAGGTGGAGATGAATAAAAATTGGGAAATTTAATTGATAGGATAATTGGGGCATGGTCAGATAGTAGTATAGCCTCATACCCACACTTCTGGACCCTAGATATGAGACCAGAAAGTAATCTTTTCGTGAATATGTTTTATATGTACTAGAATAGCATGAAAATTCAGTCTTAGTTGTCTCCAAATCTCCACTAAATTTAGATCTTTCATAAACTTTACAATGGCTTTCCTGGCTTGTTGGTGAGAATTATCCGAGCTATTTGAACGATCTATTGTAGGATTAATTACACAATTAAAATCTCCACCAATTATAAACTGACCATTATACACTGACATAGTTAAAAAGAGATGTTTGTAAAAGGCAGGGTCATCCCCGTTGGGAGCATATATACATACCAGATTGACCAATGTGGAGATTACAGTACCATTAAGTATAATAAATCTTCCAGATGGATCCGAATATTTATTTTTCAATTCAAAGGGAATTGATTTATGTATTAATATTATGACCCCCCTGGCATGAGAAGTAAAGCTGGAGGAAAATACCTGACCAGGCCATCTAGATCTTATTCAATTCACATCTTTATCTAGCAAGTGTGTCTCTTGTAGGAAACACACTGTTGTTTTCATTTGCTTGATTCGGCCCAGTACCTGTTAAAGCTTGACAATTTTGTTTAGACCTCTCACATTCCAGCTAGACACAATTATAACTGAGCCATCAGACATAGATGAAATAACTGTAAACCTTCAGCAAAACATGCAAGGTTAACCACTTCTTATTCTCAGGTTCAAACAATGTAAACAATTTCCATATCAAGATGATTAGAGTGAGACCTTTAAAATACACCCCCACACATTTCCCCAAACGAAATGTGATGTTAAACCCTTCTAAACGATGGACTTTGGTTATATGAAACGTTCCGTCCACAAAGTGGGTAACGTATAATACTTCACTCATAACAATAAGCCCCACGTGGGCTTGCTAGTAAAAAAATATATATTATGACCAAACAAACAAAACAAAACGGATTAATACCAGTGATACAAGTATGTGCTGAATAAACAATAAAAAGCTAAGGAGAACGTTATATTGTTTTTCATTGTTCAACTATGTTTAAAATATATACACCAGTAGATATTCTGCCTGTGCAGATATAACTTACTACACTGTTGAATTCAGTCTTTTTCCCACCTGATTGCTCTATATTAGTTGAAAAGAGATATTGCGTCAGCGAATGTGAATCGTTAGTTGCCAGCGTGGCCACCAGCATACGAACTCAGCTTATCTCTTGGATGTATTTTTCGACCTCTGTGACCGATTTGAAGATCCGGCGTCTGTCGTTGTGTGTGATGATAAGATGGGCTGGATATAGCATGCCATACCGCACACCCAGTGCGTGAAACCGGGTTTTCACTTAATCGAAGCTGTGTTGGAGTTTGCGGGTCTCCGCCGACAGATCAGGAAAAAGTGAGACTCTGTGGTTCTCGTAGCACAGATCCGTCTTTTTCCTGGCTGCTTTCAGTGCTGTCTCCCGATCTCGCCAGTTCACAAACTTCATTATTACCACCCGTGGCGTTGTGTGTTTCGGATTAACTGGCCCGACCCTGTGTCCCGATCCTGGGTGAGGTGAAGCTTTCACCAAATGTCGCTTTCAGCCATTTCTCCAAAAACATACACAAATCGGAGCCCTCTGTTTTTTCAGGCAGTCCAACCAGTCTTAAATTAGAGCGTCTGCTCCTGTCCTCCTGTTCAGTAAAGCTGGGCGTACACTGTACGATATTTTAAATCGTGTACTCAGCTCCAGCTCAAACTGTACGACTAAATCGCAGGGTTTAAAAGTTCACAGCTCACGATTCATATACTCACACTATACGACCCGACGCTCTCATGCGATCTCACGAGGAGCGATTTGAATTTCAAACATGTTTGATATTCTTGCGACGCTGCGATTTCTGATCGGGAGTTGGTCGTGAGGTGTGAATCGCTCCTCGTTTACCTGTGTAAACTATACGATGCACGACACGCGATTGAGCCGAAACTCGGCCCGATCGAAAAATAGTCGCACGAGTGAAAAATCGGCTGAAAATGGGCCAAAAATCGCACAGTGTACGCCCAGCTTAACTTTGTCACGGAGCGTTTCCACCGTTTTCTCCAGTAGGCTCACTTGGCTTTGGAGTGACATCACGTCTTCTTCAGTTTGTGAAATTCGTTCCTCCGTCTAGCTAATTCTTTGCGAGTGTGACTGAATTTCACCTTTTATGTCATTAATTGCTTTGAGCATGTCGGTCGATTGTTTGTTCATAGAATCTTTAAGCGAGAGAATTTCTCGGAGAATCGGTCGGAGTATCCAGGGCTATCTTGCTAACATTAGTCACAGACAAGTTAGCACCACCGTCTTGCTGACTAATTTTGCCCGGTTGTTGGACAGATTTGGCACTTTTTGGTGGCATTATGTTCGGTGAACACTCGCAAGTTCAATACAAATTAAAAATATGTTTGTTGGTCAAATTTAAGGATTTTTAAAGAAGATTTACCAGCGTGCCTCACGTTGTGCAGCCTCTCACTAATGGCGCATTTCCACTAGGGCCTGCTTGGCGCGGTATGGTTCGATACGGGTCGATTCGCAACGGAACGGTACGGTCGCGTTTTGTTTCCATTACAATGGTGAACCACCCCAATGTGGGTGGAGTCGACCACAACACCGGTCCATGCCCCTTAACACATAGCATTATTGTATCTTATTTATCTTTATCTTCATTATTGAATGTGGTTGCTCTAATTATTGATAATAATTTGGTATTACTCAAACAGGCTGAACACACCCTGCATAAAAAGCATCAGTCATACAATCAAATGAAATCAAACTTTATTATGAAATATAGATATTTAAAGTACAACATATGTAAATAATATAGTTATAGTTTTAAAAAGTGCAAAAAGCAAATTACCTAAAAATAACGTATAGCTTTATATGAAATAAATATTTATAGTACTACAAGCAACATTTTGTGTGCTTTTACTGGGGTCTGTCTCGCATGGTTCACAAGTTCGCCAAGCACCCCGAGGAAAGCCCGGTTGAAGGAAACATTTTCCGCCAACTCCGCTCGCCTCGTCAGTGGAAGGGGAATCTTGAACGTAAAAAATAACAATTATTAAACATAAGCATTCCCGTGAAAGCAACAACAATATAGCGTAACTGCACAAAATGTGTAGCACGTCATCGCTGCTCGTGCTTTGTTTATGGCTACAGCTAACTAGCAACTAGCAAGGCTAAGAGCTAGCTATTGTACAGTAGTGACTGTGGTGGTAACATTAACTACAAACACAGCTCTAAATTCCTGCGTTTACAATAGATGCGTTCATATTACGTTCATATTACATCTTTTACGAGCCTAGTAGTAAAACTGTGAAATCACAATACACTCACCATTCTCCGTGGCCTCCAGCACCGACATTGCCGTGTCTGTCCAGCACGTTTTCTCTTCCGTTACTGGCTGGCCGGTGACCGTATATGGCATCCATTTGCTGGAACCATTTCCAGTCTTTGCGGTTTGCTCCGGTGCGTCCGTTATGGTCCTTCACCGCCCGGTAATTGCATTAAGCTTTTTTAGTTTGGACCGACCGGCACTGCTGAACGGACCGCTGGTAGCCATGAGTGGCCATTAGCGCGGAAACCTCGCTAAAAACCTTTACATTTCTAGTGGCCCCGTCCAGTTCGCCCTGGATTTTTTGATCGCTGATTATTAACAGAAAGGTTTGTACCTCGGCGTTTGACCAGGGAACAGACTTCGCTCCTTGGGTTTTAAAAATGGCTGAGGAGTCCATAGCATAGCGGAGGAGTCGCTCTCCTGACGCAACCTGTGACAACACTCCCTGGCCAATCAGTGTCATGCTGTTCCTCCACGTCACAGAACTGTACCGCTTCGGAACGGTTAGAACCTCGAGCGAGTCGGTACAAAAAAAGTACCCGAAGGGGCCGGCTCACTGGGAAGTGGTACTAATGGAAACACTCACAAACCGTCGCGAATCGAACCGTACCGCGCCAAGTAGGCCCTAGTGGAAATGCGCCATAAGACGCCATAACCTGAAGTCCGTAGTTTGTCTATTTAATGTGTGTTCGCACAGTGTCCTGTGCTCGTCTTTGTTTCTAGCTTAATGCTACGTTTTGTTCAGTGTTATGTGGTGCAGTGCGCTATTTGCGCTAACGTTATATGTTCAATAAAAGTGCCTGTTGACACGACGCACCCGCCTCATCCTGCCTGCTTTATTAGAGTTGCACTTCTAATAAATCTTTTTTATAATATAGGACAACAATGCAAAAAAGAAAACTCTAAGCTATAACTCATGTGCCTTTATTTGGTGGGGGGGAAATCACACATTAAGAAATAAATCTTTTGAATGAAAACACCCCTGGTGTTAGCACTCTGTACAACCTCCCTTTGCCAACAAGACAGCCCTTAAATGAAGAGGCATCTCCGCCCACTCCTCTTACACAGCCTCTCTAAATGGTCCAGAGTCCTGGTTCCCCTCCTCTGTACCCTCATCTTCAGCTCACCCCACAGGTTTTCTATTAGGTTGAGGTCTGGGGACTGAGATGGCCATGAGGAGCTTGATTTTGTGCTTTGTGAACCATATTTGAGTAGATTTGTATATGTATATGCTGTATATATAGCATATATGTGTGTGTGTATATATATATATATATATATATATATATATATATATATATATATATATATATATATATATGAAAATTGTAAAGTAGTGTCAGGGAAATACATGTCCTTCTGATTAGCAGAAAAATTGTGAATAAGGTTGATCGATGATTCAGTTCAGTGATTCATTTGTAATGATGTTTATGTGTAACCGGCGTCAGAGGAATGTGCAGAGACAGAAAGCTTGTATACAACTGATACGTCAGTTTCTTACGCTAGAAACAGGAAAGCTCTAGATTAAGAAGAATACACATGTGAGACGAAAACTGTCTACTGTGCATTCTCCCCCCTCAGATTCTCAGTGTGCCCAAATGTACTGTGAACATGTGATAACAACAGAATAAAGGAGATTGGACTGCCCACTCTCCTCAGAGTTCTTGTTCTAGATGAGACATTCATGCTTTTTTACTTTTGTAATAAAACTTTTTTAACCACGTCTGAGTCCTCATCTATTTTCAGGAAATTTCCACGACAGTATACAATTGTAAATTAAATTTCCAGAGAAACAGGACATTTCGCTTCATGCACTTGATGAAGTACGTCTGTACAAAAAATGTAAATACTTCAATATTGATCAGAACATGGTTGTCAATATTTCTTATGCACATGTGTGAAAGGGAAATAGTGATCTCATAATCAAACCAAAAGTACTATGAGCATCAGCACACATGATTTAGTTTTCCTTTTAAAGCTGAGTGAGCATCACAAGTAGTGAACTGTGCAGTATCTCCAGTGTTACATATGGTGCAGTATCTACGTATATATAGTGTTACATATGGTGACTGTAATCATGCTAATCGGAAAAAGTATCCACAGAGCTACAGTCTGTGCCCACACATACCACACGCAACATGTACTTCTCTTTTTCAGTAACAGAAACTCTGTGCTAACATTCACTCCTCCATCACATTCATCAGCTCTGATGCTTCCAAGGTTGGTTTCACATAAAGGTTTATATTCTGGTAAACTGATGCACATAAGATTGCATCCTGTAACATTTCTAACTGTGATGGGCAAAGTGTGCGAAAATAAAAAGGAAGTGATTACACCAGTCTACTGTAGAAAAAGTGCACAACACCAAACCCGTGACATGCTCCAAATTAAGGATACAATAACCAGCAGTCCACTGGTACAAAGACAAGACCCTCAGGTGTCGGGTATCCTAATAGGCTCCGCCCACCTGAGGGATGAACACAACAGCAGGACAACATGGAATATTGCTGCTGCAGATGGAGGCGGCCAGCGGGGGGCCTCCGTACCGCGACACTAACTAATTTTACGTTCAAATTTACTTTCGACATTATTTACATTATTTTTTTAATCCTACAATGTGATTTTCTGGATTTCTTTTCTCATTTTATCTCTCATAGTTGAAGTTACCTATGATGAAAATTACAAACCTCTCTCATCTTTCTAAGTAGGAGAACTTGCACAATCAGTGGCTGACTAAATACTTTTTTGCCCCACTGTATGTGCGTGTAACATCGTCATTTTAGTTTCACTATGATACACTTGACACGAGGTGGAGACGGGGGGACCTTCCTTCATTTGCAGGGCCCTATGCAGCGTGCGTAGTGAGTGTATAGGGCACTCTGGCTCTGAGTACACCCTATTATAACTCTCTGATTACCTAGAGCTGCAGTGTTTTGTACCAGCGAGGGAGGAGTTAAGGGGATATATAAGGTCTTAGCTAAGCTTGCTGGACTTGTGTTAAGCTGTTGATCTGATGACTAGAGTTTGAGAGAGCAGAAAGAGCTAACCTCTGCTGTTACAGTTCACGCTGGTTATTTTTAGTATGAGTAAGTCTAGTAAAACATTAGCTTTCAATTTACATGACAAATGGCACCAGTGAGTCAATCAGCCTTTATTTATAGAAATTGTTTAATAGAAAAATAGAGGGACACTAGTGGAGCATCAGGCGCAGCTGTCAAAAAAAAGGTCACAGTTCAGGTAGGAGGGAGGGCCCCTTATCAAAACAGTGCTTGGGGCCCCAGGAAAGCCTGAACCAACTCTGGGTGTTCTGATCCCACAATGCAATCATATGGCCATTCAATTATATCTTACAGTATGCATACTTCATCAATACATTCCAATGTCTTCAATCTCTTTCAATGTTCAATGTTTATCTTAGTATTGCAGGTTGTCTGCTCCCAGACTCCTCTCCTCCAGGTCCTCCATGGCTCCTCCCAGGTCCTAAAGAGAGATGAGCTGCACCTCTCCTCCTAGAACTCCTCACAAGGTAAATATCTCGGCCTGTTGGAGTCTGTGGTTGGTAAAGTATGGTAACGAGAAATGTTTCAGGTACATTCCATTTCTTTTATGCAACAATATTTTAATGATTAAAGCACTCAAATTAGCTTTTGTTTACTTATGTGACCGCAGTGACCAATCAGTGTGTATACAGGGGAAAAAGTGATCTCATCTCTAAACCAGCAGCAGTAGTGTTGAAATTTACAGGAAAGAGAATTTGTTGGTTGTGGATGTTTCTTGGAAAGCTATAAAGAACACCTGTTATCCTGGAAAATAAAGGGGATAAGATGAAAATCTGGCAAGATGAGTAAAAGAATGAGAGTGAACCCTAGAACAGGCCACCAGAACCTGTTCATTAATAGATCCACTGACCCTGCCCACTGCACAAAGTCTACTATTGGTGAATTGTTCTTTAATAAATGAAAACAACCAAAGCAAACAGCATTAATAGATTAATAAAGATAATCTAAAAAAGAGAAGTTCTATATTTTATGATTATTACTAAATGTTTACATGCTTGTTTTCAAAGTATTTCTTAGAAATAAGTATGTTCTTTGTTATAGGATACGACACAGATGATGCTGCAAGTCAAAGCAATATTGATACCAGTCCCAGACACACACTGGTCTGTTGTGGGTGTCCCTCTCATCTCTGTAGCAGCTCCTCTCTGCCGGGGTCTTCCAGTGTTTCCAGGGCCAGTGTTCACTATAATGGAAAAGGTCACTAGTCCTGGTCTAATAATACATACAGAGATGTTGTAGAGAGCAAATACATCTAAAGACCATTTGCATCACCTTAGTCAACATTGTTTATATTCCAGCCACTCTTTAACACTTAATTGCCCTTAATTCATTTTTTAAACACTTTTACTACTACATTTACTTTTCTGAACATGTGTGCTGACTTCTATCTCAAATCTCACCCCTCCATCATCTTCTCCCCTCCACCTCCTTGCTCCATGTGTGAAATGTGAAATGATCTCTGCTGCACATGGCTAGCTGGGTAATTTTCATTAAAAAACACGGATGAAATTTGAGCAATTGAGCATTAGAGCATGTCTGATTTGGGTTTTGTGAAGTTCAAATCTCCAGCTACAACAAGCAACTTGCGTGTCCTCAATGCTGCAATGTAGCCAGTGGGGAAGTGTGTGTGCTGTGATGATTACTGCCATGTATTTATGAAGACTGTAGCAGATAATGCGAGCAGCATTTCATCTCAGTAGGAGCAGTTTACACAAGTTATGATGTGTGGACATCAAATAGTCAAACAGATGTTAAGATGTTTGTGAAAATAAAACAACTTTGCTTTACAGAACAGTAAGACAAACAAATAACAAGGATCAGCACAATGACGTGAAGCAGGAATCACTCAGATATAGTGGCAGAAGGCCACTGTGTATTAATGGGATTAATGGGAACATTGGTCAAAGTAGATGGTGACCAATAAGAAATACTATTGGGAGGGATACAACATATAATCAACTGTAGTAAATCTAAATTATGAATAATTACACTATAAATCTAATAGCCCACTCACTCACCTTTCATTTATTCTCCCTACACTGCACCCCTGACATATTCAATAAGAATAAATAAGAGTTTATAAAGTGGTTTAAAATGACCACTTCATTTATTTAAAAATAAATAAAAACAGTTCTTCAGAGCACAGCCCATGATGTGAGCTGAAGGAGCGCTAAGCTCATGGAGAGATTATGGAGGGACTATGAGTCTCGGTGTTTGAGTTCCTCTCTTCTCTGCTGTGGGGAGTGTAGGACAAGGTCTCTGTTGTCTTCATGTCTTTACACTGTGTGTGGCCCACAGACACAAACTAAACAATATCGCTTTCATTCTTTGGCGCTAACTGACGTATTTCAACACATTGTTTATACATGCTTTATAGGTCACAATGGAAATGATGATTATCAAAACCTTCTAAGGACAACACAGGTCATGAAAATATACAAGGGCTGTCAGCTGTGTTAGATTATTATTTATTCATTCATCCATTTGTTTTCCATGCAGAGCGCAATAGCCTTATTGTTGACTGGTTAGAGCAGCTTAAGAGATCCCGTTCCTATCACAATATTCTCTAGTCAGGAGTGTCAGTAACAGAGTTACAGTAATTAAACTGTCTGTTGGAACATCTCCAGCTCTCGGTGGTTTTTGTTAGATTAAGATATTGTCTTTCTGGCCATAGATGTCTGGGGTGGAGGAAACACTCCTGGTGAAAGAAAGAGTTGTGCATAAAACACGTCTGATACCGCCATCTACTGGGCACTCACAATATGCTCTGCCATTCTGTATAGTGACTGAGGACATAATAGTTTGTTTGAGGTAAGGAATAGGTCAGGAGTTGATTTAGGGGGACTTACTCTATGAGAAATAACAAATGGATTTGTGCAGCTTAAACAATATAGAGTTACATGTCTGTGAAAAATAATTGCTTATGTGTAAGTATTAAAAAGCTGGGAGGTCTTGTTATGATCATACACAATTATATTGTTTTTTGGGGGATTATTAACATGGCCGTGTTATATGTCTGATCAGTTCCTGCCTTCACAGATATCAGTGCTCAGTGATTCAAATTATCACCATTAGAGGACACAACTAAAAGTGCACAAACCTTTGCAAAACATCCAACATTTTTGTTTGGTCGTTCTATCAGGTTATTTTCCATGTTGTGATATTCTTGTTACTTACTACTGCTGTCTTTGATTTGAGCAAAACAATAAAGTTAAGACAGGAAGACAGGAGGCACGTTTCTTTTTCTCTTCACATATTAAGCATGTTTTTCATGATTTACTTAGACAAGCTTTGTCAAACTGAAAGTACAACTAAATAATTTTTTTCCAGTAAATTATTATATGACTGATTTCACATCTCAGAAAAACAACTTTTCTTGAATCATAGACCTAATAATCAGTGTTAAATTAAGGGTTTCACAGAAACCTACTGGAAAAGAGCTTATTTTCTATTCAGCTGTCACTGGCACTTGCTAAATGTTTAGTCATATCAGTGTTAACAGTTACTACCATCTTCTACTAATGCTTTTATCATGGAGAGATTTATTGCTTCAATTTAGTTTCAATATGAGTTCAGAGCACAGCATCTAAAAGTGCCTAAAATATGTCCTGTAAGTTCTGTATCAGCTGCCTGTATTAGTAAGTTTCACTGGTTCTTTGTTGTGGACCCTTCAGCTCACTCCTGGAGTTCAACACCCCTTACACTCACACACATGCACCACTCAACTCACTCCTGGAGTCCAACACCCCTTACACTCACACACATGCACCATTCAACTCACTCCTGGAGTCCAACACCCCTTACACTCACACACATGCACCACTCAACTCACTCCTGGAGTTCAACACCCCTTACACTCACACACATGCACCATTCAACTCACTCCTGGAGTCCAACACCCCTTACACTCACACACATGCACCACTCAGCTCTGCACTTCCACACTTCCACACAGGTCATGCTGTGAAACCTAGAAATAGATTGGTGTCTTTATACACACACACACACACACACACACACACACACACACACACACATATATATATATATATATATATATATATATATATATATATATATATATATATATATATGTCGGTTTAGTCAATGCTACTCTACTAATGCATTAAGTATTTTTACCCTGACATTTTAAAACTTCATGTACTGATGTTTTGTATTATGGCATATCCTGGTTGTCCCTCAGTATGACTTCAAATATATATAAATATGTATATAATGACGTGTGAAATGTATTGAGATTATGAAGATGGCTTAGAAAGAGAAATTTTTGTTACACGTGTGATTTTTACATCAAGCTACACTGAAACCTACAGGGAAATTTTTTTCTTACCTTCTTTCTCTTGTAAGATTTTGCAACATCTGAGTAAAGTGCATATAATCAACATTAAGAGCTGTTTCGTGTAAACATCATTTTAGTGGAAGGGAGAAGACGAACCCTAACAAAGTTTGCTCATGCATCATCTAGTGTACTACTGCCACCTAGTGCTAAGACCTAGAACTACTCAAAATATAAAAACTCCAAAATGGCTTCTAACTCTAGTGTGTAGCTCTAGCATTGTCTACGAAGTGTAGACAATATTTGGCCCATTACATAACACAACTAGACATCTTTCGTTTTGGTTTGTGTACTAGATTTGTGCAGATACAAAAGATCATACCTAACCCACTGCATCTAATCCGTTAAACCATTCAAAGACCACAGTCCCTATGTGTGGTTACATCACAGTACATAAATTAGGTTACATTACCTACACATCTGTGGCTACAGTGCATACATGTAGTTATGTTACAGTACAGGGTTGCCAACTTTTCAAGATCACTTGGAGTGAGATTCAATCATTGGTGGGGGGGTTTAAAATGGACACAAATTAAGTATTATATCGCGATCGATCTATCGCCAGTGGTTGGCGATATAGTAACTCATGGAATCATAGATATGGATCAGAGGTAAATAAACTAGATTTTTTTTCAGCGTGAGAAATCAAATGTGTGGCGTGTGAAGACAGTCAAATGCGTGTGTCTCACGCTCATTGCGTGAGAGTTGGCAACCCTGGGTTACCTTACAGTACATATCTGTGGTAACATTATAGTACATATCTGTGGTTACATTACAACTACACTTTATGATTAAAAACTGATCAAATGGGTATCAGGAATCACATTACCAAAGTATACCTTGGTGTGTTGGAATTTCCATTTTGGACCCTTTCAGCAAACATCTCAGTACTGTGACAATAAGGGAAACATCTCTGGTAGAATAAAGGTCACTGGAGACCATGAGGGGGCCTGACCCTCTCAGCGATAACACCGCAGTCCTGCACAACAGCCTCACAGCAGACATCACTGTGTGTCATCCTCTGTCTCACCACTGTCTTTGGGGGGGCCCCTATCTGTTTTCTTCATCTCATTCTTCATTCTTCATCTTAATTTTTCATATAAAACATTTTTCAACAGTTTTATATATGCAAAGACGTAGTGTATTGTTTTGGGTTCCTTTGTTGTTCCCTGTAAAGGTCATGACCTCCTCTGCAGCATCAGACACACACACCCATTGGCATCATTTAGTCTCAGTTTTCACATAAACACACTTTATTTTTTCAGCTTTCTGCTGTTTAGCCATGTTGCTTACATGTAGCATATGTTACACTGGCCCAAAGACGAGACACCCAGTCAGGACGGCAGAGAGCACCGAGACTCCCGCCAAGAGCAGATGTCTTTCAAGTGGACATGTCCACTCGCTCAGCCCGTCGGCTTTTCATGTCCTCCACGGCAGCACATGAAAAGAGCTTTTTTGGTAAAAGGATAAGACATTCTCGGATCTGAGGCAAACGGACCGACACAAAGGCACTGCGGGCTCAAGGAACAGGGTGACACCATTCACACTCATTCTCTCATTTGTGGAAAGCGGTGGTGAAAAATAGCGGCAAACTGCAGAGTGACCTCAAAGAGAAGGCCTTTCACCAGTGAAGAAAACTTAACTGAGACTGTTTTTAAAACTGGACTATTTTAAAACTGAATTATAGCTTGAATTCAACAGAGTGAAATAAGACTCCACATAAAATGTTCTCACTGAAATTCCAAATAATTAGTGTTAATTCAGAATAAAAGTATTGGTCACGTATACAATAAGAGCATATCTGAGAGAAGTTACATAGGCCTAAGTCTTTTTAATACCCTACATACAGCACTGGGAATCACCACAAAACAGTTCTCAGATTTTACAGCGTTTACATTACAGTATGTAAACAGAATATTCAAACTACAGTTTTACTTTCTTTTTCTCAGAGAGGCAGAATCTCGTGGCACCAGTCTGTATTGTACTTTTTTGTTTTTGAATTTTTTAAATAGTGATTGGAGAAGAGAGTTCTTATACACAAAAGGGATTTTACGATGTATGCCTGGATTTACTGTTCACAACCTCATCTGCATATGCTTCAGTGATGAGCCACTGGACTAATGAGACTAAGACCAAAGAGAATGAAACAGTAAGAACAGATACAATAATCCCAAAACAGAAAGATCCAAACAAGAAAAGCACTATGAAGCAACATACTACTAAACAGAATGACATTTCATACACTTATTTTAAAATACATATCTTCCACACTGTAAAAAAAAAAAACGTGTAATCATGCGATTTTGCTGTACCTTGACAACAATTATCCATGACCATATGTGCATTGTAATTAAGGCCATGCGTTTGATATCGTCCTGTGCAGACGAGCATGTACAAAACATGAGCAGACCTGAAACGCGTGCTGTCTGGCCCTCCATGAATATTTTGGGGAATAAAAGGGATGAAGCTCAGTGTTTGTGCGTCAGGATTTTCATTATTCAAGGTGAGTAAATCCCCCAGCTGTCTCCCTGTGTCACAGAGTTCCACTGCCTATGCACAGGGTCCCCTTTCCATTATACACACACACACACACACACACACACACACACACACCAGGCACACACACACACAGACCACTGTCACAAACATTAGGCCTATTTGTTAATTCACCATCTTTTACGTGCATACGGTTTATTTTTCATTTAGGAAACGTGTCAAACTCCTATAACAGCACTAAAAGAAGAGAAACTGCTTCCATATAAACAGCTGCCTACCTTTCTTGCTCCTGTGTAGTTACCTTGGATTGTAAGGGAGACAGATTTACTGCGATCACACACGTTATTGTTTATTTTTTCTTGGTCATGGTGATTGTCGATATCAGCTGTGGAGCTAGAGAGGAACATCTCAGCCAATCCAAGCACGTCCATCCCCTCTGGAGCCCTCAGCAAGGGGCCGCAGCCCAGCAGAGGTTATTGACCAGCCGGATGAAGGAAAGATCAGGAGGTTCTGGGGCGTTAATGGGGTGAAGGGCTGTGCTGCACGCCAGGCAGTCAGCTGGGATAAAACTGGAGTTTAGCGCAGAAAAGAACAGCAGGTGTACCTATTTGTACCTTTCCGTAAAAAAAGTGCTATTTAGGTCTGGTTCAGCAATTTCTCCTGTGCTGTAAATGGAAGAGAGGTAATTTTGCGTGTATAAAATGTGCACAAAGGACGACATCTTGACTTACAGGCTCTGTACAAGCCATTGAAACTGACACCGGCCAGTGACGAGCGATGGTGCTGCTAGCACAAACCCACAAATCCTTCCACTGCAGAGGGTCAGAACAAACTCTTGGCCATGGGCCTGGGTCATCAGTGACTGTAGAAGGCCTGCAATTCTCCTTACCACCATCTAAAATGGACAGATTGAAAGGTTGATGAAAAAGTGAAGGTGACACACAGTGCAAATCAAAACAAAAAAGCAACAGTTGTGCTAGATAATTATGACCCCAAAGATGTTGTTATAATTGCTACATTGGTAACTCCAAACATGAACCCCCCCATATTTGGGCTGCTATAAGATCTAGCAGGTGTATCTGATTGTAGCCTGAACCAGAAGCGTCTTAAATGAAATGCATTTTTGTCTTAATCAATGCCAGAATACCATATGAGTGTACGTTTAAACGAATGCTGCATGCATGTTTTTGAGGACGTCTTCATTGTGTGTTTGCTGAGGAAAAACAAAGTTGTGCGTGAATCAGTGAGTAATAAAAAAGCTGCTGAATTTAACAAAATATATTCTGAAAGTCCAGAGCACAAAGTCCTGTGCTTTGTAAAGCTGATTAGAGAAGTTAAACATATTTATTCCGATGCACAGAAGCATTTTGGTGAATGTACATTATTGTAATGATCACAGCTGAGGTGTGTGGAAATTTTCCCACACACAGTGACAACAGTAGAAGTCTGTCTGTCAGCTCAGGTTAGAAGCTGCAGAAATCACTATAATCTTCTACAGGGAAAACACTAATGCTTCATTAACGGGGATGGCCATTTTAATAACCATGCCGCTAATGAGAGCAGGGTGGCGGAAGTTTGCCCAAGAACACAACAGTTCGTTGTCCCTGTCCTGGCCGTGTGCCCCTCCTCCCCCCTGCAGAGTGGGGACAGACATGAGCACGAAGGCTGACCCCAGGACCAGGCACCCCGCGCTAAAAATACCCTCGCCCTCTGCGCCTCCCAGACAGGACGCCGGCGGAGGCAGACTCCCGCTGCGCGGTGTCTCTCCAGAGGACTACAGCCGCCTTTAACGTTGGCTCAGCTGCTTACCGGAAAAAAACACTCAATAAGTGCAGAGATGAAGTTCTTGCAGGGAAGTTTGTACAGACTGATGTGGCAAAGAAGGGAGAGTTGAGGCGGTTCTTCTGGGAGGCCCGTGACAGCATGCTAGTCTGCTAGAGTAGGAGAAACATAGAAGCTTATAAGGCAGTAGGAGGAACACAGTGTGTGGGACATATAACTTAGTGTGTAATATAACAGTGATATTACAATAAAATTAATATACAATGTGCTCACTCACTACAAACCTCCCTCAGCTTGGCTTCCTCAGGTTGGCTTCCTTCTATCATTAGTTTTATTACTATATTATGCTGGTATGCAACTTACTGTATCGATCTGGGATGCGCCAATATAGGCATTAATAATAATAAAGGGTTTAGACCCTGGCCAGGAAATAATCTTCTACAATAATAATGACATAGCAAATCAATTGTCTTCGTTTCTGTGCTACATTTAAGGGCTAAGAATAACCTCATGAACAATCAATGCCTATCCACATTTATCTTAATATTGATTATTTATTGAATTGAGAGAATACTCAGGGATTGAGAGATGACCGTTTTATTACAGCCATTTGTAATTATGCAAATAATGATATCTTCTCAGTGTCAGATGACTGTATCCTCCCTACTGTATCATCTCAGTGTCAGAGGACTGTATCCTCCCTATCCTCTCAGTGTCAGTGGACTGTATCCTCTCTACTGTATCGTCTCAGTGTCAGAGGACTGTATCCTCTCTAATGTATCATCTCAGTGTCAGAGGACTGTATCCTCTCTACTGTATCGTCTCAGTGTCAGAGGACTGTATCCTCTCTACTCTATCGTCTCAGTGTCAGAGGACTGTATCCTCTCTAATGTATCATCTCAGTGTCAGAGGACTGTATCCTCCCTACTGTATCATCTTAGTGTCAGAGGACTGTATCCTCTCTACTGTATCCTCTATACCTCTCACATGTTTCAACTGTTCAGCCTGCTTTTCAGTTACAGCAATACTTTTATTTCATCGATGGGCAGAAGTGCAACTCTACAACTCCTCTATATTAACTCATTCTCAATTCTAATGTCCCATTTTAAACATTGCTCATTCTTCAATGTCTCCTAATTTCTTACTGTATTCTTTAAAATTCTTTAAATTGTCATGCATTTTCCTCTTCTATTAATATTATATACTTTTTATGGATTTTGTTCATTCTGTTCATTCATTCCCTTAATGTTTAATATATTTCCTGCATTCTTAAATTATTAAAATTCTTTCAACATTGAATTATCTGTAAATCTCTTTGCAAACTGTTTAAGAATGTGATACATAAATAGATTCATCTGTATCCAGCTGTGTTACTTTTCCTGTATCTCTCTCAATACAGTTCAGATCTCACAATCCAAATATACAGTATTGTGGGTATCCTGAGGAGTATACTGTATACTTCATACTCCTGCATACTCCTGTATACAATAACCATGTATAAAAGTATAAAACAATAACCATGACCTTATTCTACATAATATTCTATAGAAATCTTCTACATAATGCAACAAAAAGCAACAGTATAGCTTCATTAAATATTATTTAAATATTAAAATATATGGCACAATATGATCTGTATTATTACTTATTACTGCAGCTAAAGCTGCCAGCTAACTACAGCATACTTTTAAACCAACCAGACACACAGCATGTTTACATTCCCACAGTAAAGTATTTATTCTGTCTATTATGTACAAGAAATGCTTAGAGAGAGGTGGTGTCAAATTTTGTTGACACCACAATTTCGCAATGTATGCAGAAATTAAAATGAATAAAAATAGAAACACACACAACTTCCCCCTATAGTGCCACTGATACTGAATAAAGGTCATTCTTTAGAGATACTCTCCTTTCTGCACCACCACCATATCCCACACAGAGTTGCATTACGCTGCATTGAATACTTGGGCAGAGTTGTCACACTTGTTGCTACAGTTAAAGGACCCCTATCATGGAAAAACACAATGTTTTCCATGAAGTGATTTTCTCTACTATGAATTTGCTAGGTTCCTATGTGTGTCCCTATTTGTATTCAATAATAAAATATAGAACGGTGAAAAAAATCTTTTCTACAGAGATATGATTCATCAATGGAAAGGCACACAATATGATTATTTGTTTATCATTTGTAGAACTGGTTGGAACTGGTATACAAAATGTATTTTTTCATAAAATGCTTTGTTTATTTTCAACTTTTTTGTGTTTGTAAAATACTGTATGTGCTAGCACCACAGACCGGCACTAAACTGCTTCTATTGTTTGGGTTTATTTCTCTCAGTTACACAGGTCATTATTGTAAATTTTGCTTTAAGCAAATCACAGCAAAATCATAGCATGTACCGATTCATCCACACTTGCATCAATGTTTGGTCACATCAGCAATACCCCTATTATGCACTTTAAAACTTATTTCAGTTAAGTTCTAGTAAATACTAAAGGTACAAAAAGTATCTTGCCTGAAACTAAACAGAGCTCCTTAAGTGGTACATGAAAATGTTTACATTTACAATAAAACGTCTCTGGAACATCCACCCATCAGCCTTGAGAATTTTATTTCAACCCAAATCTAACATACATGATTCAAAAAGGACGGATATTTCAAGAAAAGAAAGGATGAGTATTTCAAGAAAAGAAAAAAGAAAAACTATCATTCAAGGACTTGTTTAAAAAAAAGAATTAGCAGACATAGCTGGATTTGCATACAGCTTCCATTCATTTTGATAGGATAGCTAGCTGTAGCTATATCTTATTATATATATATATTTTCCCATCAGACTAGCCAGTTTGAGCTTTTTTTAAACAACACATGAAAACATGTCATGGCACACTGACCTTGTCTATGAACATAAATCTTGCTCCCTTTAAAAGTTACAAAATGGATACAATAAGCTAATATTTTGTAGACTAGCTACTTGTAAACTTATGTACATTGCTAATCTCGCTCTCTCAACAAAGTTTGATAATGTTCCTCTGTACATACTGAAATGTTTACCTCCATCATAATGAATAATGAATAATGTGGGTTCTTCCTTTTAACAATATTGTATGTAAAAAAACTGATAAAATATTTCCAAATGTTATATCATAGCACAGCAAAACACAAAGACAAAATACGAGTCCCGCAACTGAAGGTCATTCATATGCTGTGATTTAGGCACAGGCCTGTGGTTAAAATGACAAAACTAGTTCACAAGAAAGATTAGTGTCAGTTCTTAATGTATTCAATCTGAATCTAAAATGATATAACACTTAATTTGGATATTCAGTTAGTAAAATACTCTGTGGGAAATGTCATATAAAAATAGCATTAATTCCAGTATTAGGGTGTGTATAGCGGTTATAGTTACTGTGAGCATTAGGGTTGTGATTGGTAATTTTCTTATTGGTATTATTATTATTGAAGCCATTATTAACCAATAACGAAAACATCTGCAGCTTCTTTGCCAGTCTTGGAGATTTACCACACTAGAGCAGTTTAGCTACTTTATCTGTTTAATCAAGGCCTGAATATAAACACCTGAATATTAGGACCAGATGAGTTGGAGCGCTGCAGGGTGGTTGATCTCTAGAGTCACCAGGAGCTGGATGTTCCTGAATTATAGCGATGCTTTGGATAAAATTATCAACACATCAACAATAAAAAAAATCAACACTATAGTTTCTCACATCTCCAGTCCTTCATGAGCGGGATGCGGGTCCATGCACATGACTGGGACTTTGGCTTTATGCTCCTTCTCTGTCTCCGCTTGAGAAGTGTAAACACGGTGTCCTCTCGTGTGAGAAACGTCCCGTAACGTAGTCGTGGAACTTAAACATAAGGCTTCGCTGGGGAAGTGATGCAATAATGTCGTCCAATGAGAATCCGGATGAGCACGACGCCACTATGTGCCTGGTACAGAAGGAAACCACAGCTTTTCAGCTTTTAGCCCTGAAGCATTAAAGCTCATGTTCCAGGGCTTTAGAGACCCTGCGATATGGCAGAGATCCACAGAGCATGGGAAAGACTGTGTCAAGCCTCTGTTCTGTGTCTAACTCCCTGGCCATCCATAAAAAGATCCAGGAGCCAGGAAATATTTACAAGGTCATAAGTACTGTACTCAGAGCACTGTCTGATATAACACATGTGCTTGAATAATAAAGAAAGTTTTTGAATTAAAACGTTTGGAACCTTGCCGTTTTTCTGTGTTTACAAGTTGTAAGTGCTGAAATAAGTTATTTGAAAATGCTGTGAATGTAAAATTAAATGTGTTCTCATACATCAACACTGACGTAATCTGTGCTTGTACCTTTACCAAATCTTCTTTACAGAGATTCTATCTTCTTAAACACTTTGATTGTTGGTCCAGTACTGTCAAACTGTAAGTAGACAGCAAGATTTGGTTTAAAAAAAAACAAAACATTAACTAACACAATTTGGCATTAACACAAAATGTGTAACTTACGATGGTAATAAAATGTTACATTCCCAGGCCATGTATATGGTAATTCCTGTGTAGGGACACCAGCTCTTCCTCTCATAGTATGTGTGTGTGTGTGTGTGTGTGTGTGTGTGTGTGTGTGTGTGTGTGTGTGTGTGTGTGTGTGTGTGTGTGTGTGTGTGTGTGTGTGTGTGTGTGTGTGTGTGCGTGTGTGTACACCCCGTGAGTGTGTGTGTATGTTCTCACACTACAGTAGTTTCAGTCTGCAGGAAAGACTGCGCCCTGGAGTTGCGGTGGAACGGTGCCGTGTGGTCCATGCCACTTCTGGACATGGACGAGCTGTGGAGACGATAGTCTCTGCTGATATATCGCTTCACACACACACTCAACCACTTCCTCTTCAGCTCGCTCTGCACCTGGTATGCACAAACACACACACACACACACCCAAAACACAATTTACACAGGAAACACTTGGAAACAGAAATGTAGTTGGATAAGTAGTATTTTTCTGTAAAGTCCTCACCTCACTATTCAGAAAGCAATATAAAATGGCAACAACCAATCCCTGTGGAGCCAGATTTAATGAGTCACCAAAAGGAACTGATGAACAGCAATTGTGAATTACACACACGCCTGCCCACTCATGGAGAACTTCGTACCTGAAAGGAGCCCAGGCCGAGGTCAAAGAATATTTTGTAGTCTTCCAACACTTCGTTTTCCTCTTTCATGTACACAAACACAACATAGTTAACCCCAAAGAGTGGGATTAACAACAGTGTTGATTTTGTTAGCCTCCTAAAAAAAGAACAGATAAACAGGGATAGGAAGTAGGAATAGATTACATAGGAATAGGTTCGATAGGAAGGTGTGGTTACTCAACAAACTCAACAAAGTAGGCACTCAACAAACAGCAGGGATCTATAACATTTGTCAAAATGTTCCACAGTAATCATGCACACGGGGGCAAAGAGTTACAAAAAATAAAATCCATTTCTGAAATGGAAGCATCTCTGAAGGTGGCAGGCAGTGCAATTTTTCCCATCATGCATTATGAGCTCTCGGAGCTTGCACTGGGGAATGACGGCTCAGAGTGGTACAGAAACACACAAACATCTCAACAGCCAGATATTCAAACATATTCAGCAATCAACAACCAAAAAGTCGGAAACATCTATCGCAGGACCTCACAACGTTTACTATGAATGCACAGTTAGGAAAATGGTGAGGTCATGTGACTGGTTTATTTGTGTATGCGTGAGAGAGTGTGTGTATGTGTCTGACCCACAACACACCCACTACCTGTACTGTGATTGGTCATTCCCTCCCACATCAGGACACCTCAGCTTCTGCACCAAAATCCGAATGATGCTAATAAACAGAAGGAAGTTAATCTGCGCAAAGACAAAGAAAGACACTGGGTCAATAATTTAAGCCATAAATAAATGCCCCCTCATTCTTGCCCTCATTAAATATTACCATTTCAATATCAGAGCAAAGTGAAGAGCTTTCACAACATTGTCCAGAGAGCATTTCTCGATGATCAGACCCTGAAAGCACGCCCTGCTCCATTAGCAGAGCAACTCTTCCTCACGTAACACGTCATATTGTGTCACTCTGGAATCTAAAGTGACACTGAATGAAACACACCCAGAAAGGGGTGTGGGGGGGAAACAACACACTCAGAAAGGGGGGGGGGGAGGGGGGGGGGGGGTGCTGTCAGCACACCCAGACAGGGGGGTGGGGGGGCAGCAACCTTCTCTTCCCAACGAGGCCGTGCTCCTGCCCACTCATGGACACTCATGGCTCATGACAGACCAGTGTCCCGCTGTTCAGACAACAGGTTTCACACTGACATAGATTACACGCCATTAAGCAAGCGCTCAGAGTCCTGGAGCAAACGCTGCTCTTCCTGCCGGGTACGCTCACATGATCCATGTGACTTAGAAGGTGTGAATAAGGGTCACATGCTTACCACAACGGAGGCCATGATTGGCCAATTGATCACCCTCCTGGGAATTGCAGCCTCATTTCTCTCCCAGCATCTGTTCAAAGTGGGGGAAGAAAAATCACCACTTACAATCACAATAGAAGTAGCGAGTCCACCTGCATCTTCCATTTTTCAGATCGAGAAAGGGACTTTTGTCTCAGCCAGATGTTCGATATTGAGCGTGCCACATAAGTTCGAAAACAAGAGCAGATCCACTCACCCTGTGTCCTCCAGGTACATCCTGCAAATGGTCCATGCGATCACAAAGACTGTAGGGAAACCTAGCAGAGATGGAGATCGACCATCAACAGATTTAGGAGAAGGGAAAGATCATGCCAGTTCTTCTGTTTGTACATTTTGGAGCATAAATATAAGTAGGTCATTTTCATAGTTATCAAGCACCTTAAGACGCGATATGTTTCATAAGAACTGGCTTCATCAGTTCAATAACCTCATCCTGAGGTTTATTTTGATGTCAAATTTAGAATGAAATGAAGAGAGTATATCACTGTCTGGATCTTGGCAGGGAGAGGGTCCTGATTTTCACCAGCGAACGAACGAACAGTGTAACCTAGATTTCGCAAGTTTGTACTGGTCGTGTTGAGGGAGAAAACCCTGGTAAACACAATGAATGTGAGATTGTTTATTATCATTGCCATGATGAAAGAGAATGTTAATGAGGTGTTGATGAGATGTCTGCCAGGAGCCAAGGTTCTGTCTCAGTCCTTTAGGCAAAAAAAGCTTTCATTTGTCTGCTTGGCAGAGGCTCTGGTCCATTGAGACGATCACCTACAAAGATGCTTCAATGCATAATGCAGTAAAAGTGCAATGAGAAAAGCCAGTGATGGGCTGTCCTGTTCCTCGCTGTCGTTTCCTGAGCTTCCTGTTAAGGGAAGGGGTTGGAATGGGTAACAGCAACTGAGCAGAAGAGAATGGTGTGTGTGCTTTTTCGGCTGTCTTCATGTGGATTTGACTGGCTTCTGCAGTTTATTTCATTGCATCAAGCGAGAGAACAGCTTACCAGATGATTGTGTTTTTAACCATCGCGCTAAAAGAGAACTTCCCACAAACAATAAACATAATAATCAAACACATCAATAGCTGTCAGTGGTAGCCAAAAAATAATAATTCACAATCCAGCCTTGCAACATATGCCACAGCAGTTTGAGTGTGCTGTATTAATTTTTACCTTGGAAATTAGCTATATATCTTGGTTCCATCTTATTACAGATATCCATAAATGAAATCCCATGTGTAGTGAAGGGGAAGACAGTTTGTCTGGTGAAAGGACGTGGGACGTACCCCATCCGATGAGAAGATAGACCACAAAGTGTCGGTTCTCCGAGAAGAACACCATCAGTAGGGTGTGCAGATACAGGCCCTCCACCAGAAGCCAGAAGAAGTTGGCCATGATGAAGTAGTTAAAAAATACTAGGCTGGCCTTGCACCCTGTCTGGAGAACAGGGACATGACACAGCCATCTTTAAAACAATCTTATTCCACAAGTGCTACACTTTTTTATAGTCTGAAGGTTTGTCTCAAATGTAAATATATTTTATGAGCAATGATAAAAGCACATTCCACTGAGTATGTCAGTAACATTAAAATTGCCATTGCAAAGGGTGTAAACATGTGTTTTTAGATGTGATTTAATTTTTTATTACATTTTTCCTGGACACCAACAGCTCACCAATGAGGGAAGTTCATGACACTCCATATTCTCTTTGTGGGAAAACAAAATGTTGTCCTTGACCAACACAGCAACGGCTCTCAGGATGAAGGAGAAGAAGAGGTTCAGATGGATGTAGTTCCTGGTGCAGTGAAGCTTCCTGCAGACATGGGAAACATGTTCAACAAACCGACTTGTTCTTCAAGGAGGATAATTCCTTCACCAAGCCAAACCAGTTAAACATTAGGCAATTCTCAGCGCATCCGCCTCCCAGCTTTTATGTGAATATTTCGGCCTTTCTGTCATATAAACACCATCAAGACAAAACAGAACACCAAGCGTATTGTTTATACTATCCCAAACTCTTGAATTATGGTCTACAACCCAACTCAGCTCATTTAATGATTGCAGTATCTGCCAAAGCTGTCCATCAAGGAGCATTACACAACACAACGAGGGAAAGGTCACACTTGTGCGTTTGAGGGCTTCTTTTGTACCTGAAGAGACAAAGGATCGCACTGCCAGTAATAAGAGCGATGAGAGAGAGACTGTGGCCCAGTGTGTACAGTGTCTTCACCACAGTGTAGAAGACCAGCTGATAAAACAAAAGAACACAGAGTTACCAACACAAATCAGCTTTAACTTTTGGTAGCGACGAATAAAGGATATGCATATATGTCAGGAGACCGAACCCTCTCCCCATCTGTTCTACGTCTTGGCCTGGACCTTTACAGCTATAAATAACCTGTAAATAGATATTTATGGCAGGGGGGAAAAAAATGTCAACCTATATAAAGAATGAGTGTGACCCCTTCACCCCCAAAACCAGACAGGGAGACAAGCATCCACTGATCCAAAGAAATCCTGAGCAGGTCAGACAGCGTGGCTGGTGGGATGCGGGTATGATGGAGCTCAGATATGAGCGTCTTCTAGCATTCTTCTAGCCTTACACACAACCTGGCATATCCACAGACAGCTAAGCTTAACTAACATTTCTGATCTGGACATCAGGCTAACAGCATTCCATGCGTCGGCCATTAGCTTTTATAGAACAGCTCAGTCACTGCATACCCGCCTTGTTTATAAGCACTTATGTTATTTAAAGGACTAATGTTTTGTCTCTGTTTGCTTTCAAGCTTTAACAAGGATAACTGTATATCTGTATAGTATTTTAAATAGACAGACAGATATGAAACGCACACACATAATGGTGCTTAACAATGTTCAGTATTACCAAAGTGAACATACTGGTTTGAATTAGCTACCATTAGTACCATTCCCAGCCAGGATCCAATAACCTTTTGACACAATATCACATTAAAACTAAAACACTCCAGTTAAACCAGGAATGGGCCACATTATTTCACAAAGAAGTAAAATATTTGGACATTATTCAGCACAGTGACCTAGAAGTTACCGGAGTTACAGCAAACCAGTGACACAGAGGCAGGAACCACTTCACTCCCGAAGGGTTCAGACAGACACTTACACTGGCAGAAGGATATCAAGGAGCCTCTGTGGAATGTATTTTTGGGGATGCCCATGGAAAGTGTCTGGACAAACTCATAATAAACGGAGACATTAAAACAAGAACGTGTCCTGTGAACAGTCAGCAACAGTTTGACAGTTTCTCATGTCAAAATAGTGTGAATCCATGAAGTTTAAAAAGGCGGGCGCGTGCGGCAGCTTGCCGAGTTGCTGGACAGCTAATGAGGGGCTCAGGATACATTACGCCCTCTCAAGAGAATTTTAGCTTGTGGGTGTTAACAATATGTGAAATGTGAGTGAGAAACATGTGAATGCATCCAGCGATCCATTTTTTTCCAATTAAAAATTGAGCCCACGTCTCCTTTGAAAACAGAACCGATATTCCAAGGTTAGAGGATCAAAGCGGTTTAATTCGTCAATGAGCTGCAGTTTCTCTAGACGGGGGAGTGCAGGGGTCCTTCTGGTACACGACCGCTTGGAAACAGGCTGCAGATGGAGGTCAACAGTCCCTCTCCGAACCCTGAGGCGGCAAAGCCCTGTGTCATCATTGCTAATTTCAAAAGGACGACTACTCTAAAGAACAGAATCTGCCCTCACTGCCCCCACACACTCCTGATGTTCATTTGCCCCCATCGCAGTTACAGAATGAAGAGCAACTCGGTGGCCCATATCGGAGATAACAGCAGCTGAGACGTATCTGACCACTGTCCCAAACTCAAGATTGGCAGCAGTCCTGCATTGTTTTGAGAGAGGTCAAAAGTACGTTTCCTTATTAACTCTGCCGTGGCAGAAAACGTTCACATGGAGCACTTTATTCGACAGAGTGCATTCGAGGGAGATACCGATGCTTATGAACTTTCTGAGAAAAAGAAGACATGAAACACAATAAGGCTTCCACAGTGAGTTCAGTCAGCCAGAAAGTCCTTTGCTTTTTCCCCATTCTCCTCCAGTACAGGGGTTACATATATCCATATAAGAGGTTACCGCCTGGTCATACCACTAATATAAATTGGTGAAGATGGTAAACATTTCTCATATCGCTTATAAAGCCTGTTACTTTGTACAGTGCTTATAAAGGCTTATGAAGCCTGTCACAAATCTAGTGGCATAGAATTAGTACTGGCAAAGCAGGACTCAGTCTCAGACGTAATATTGATGACTTGGACTTGGAGTCAATCATTACTGGCCAGAGGACTTATCTGATCAAATAATGATTTATTTACTTGTTCAGAATATGTCTTTATAATGTGCTTGTTTATAATATTAATGGGTTGGTTTGCATTAGGGCTATTCAGTAGGGCATCATCTAACATCATGTGGCCTATTCTTGTAGAAAAGTTAATAATGCTAGTATGTCCTTAGTTTCAGTATGTGACACCCAACGTCATGCTGGACACTTTCATGACAAGCACTCCAGGAGAGAGGACTCAACTCACATAGTGTTTAGTGAGGGCTCAACTCACATGTGGTGCCATTACATCACATCTAGTGGATTTGACATGAAGCTTCCAGTGGTCAATCACAAAAAATGAGCAAAGAAACTGATTCAATACTATGTTGTATATCAGTAAGGAAGATGACATAATAGCACACAATACACAGGATATACAGAGGGAATTCTGGGTACAGGGTTCATCGCAAGAAAAAAGTCTAACTATTAACTGTATGCCACTTTAGGCAAGTTTTTATTGTTTTTGTTTATTAAACAATTTTAAGTTCCAATCACAAGCTGACTGATCTCCTCCTGAACCTCCTGTGTTCTTCTTGCACCCAAAGCAGGGCCACAAGGTCCATGCCGCCTCTTGCCTGCATCAGAGATGGAGCTAAGCATATGGCCATTGTCCCACCACTGAGCTGAAGGTGCCAGGTCTCTGGTCCCCGGGCGAACGCGGCCACTCTGCTGAATTTGACCAAGCAGCCAAATGAAAAATTCCACAAAAATTTTAATGGTTTTGCTGTTGGGGTGGGAAGTTATTACATTGCCTATCCTCTGCACGCTAGAACACATCACTGTTCAGTAATTGTTATAATGAAAACACAAGCTTTTTTCCGACAAGATCTTGAGAATAATATAGCACCAATAACCATTTAATGATCTATTGATTTATTATTTCTAACCGACAAGAAGGTCTCCCTATACAAACCTTATGTAAGGATGATTCTTGCATATGTAAGAAATGCCACCTGATCTCCTGTGAATCAGCCTCACCTGTCACTCGTCACCACACCCCCTTTCTACCATACTTATACAACCTCATTCCACTTCCTAGCCGCGAAGTATTGCAGACACATGCCGCAAACCGAGCGTTTCCATTACCTGTTTGATCTCCCGTGTTCTGACCTTTGCTCACTACCCAGACCTCGTCTCCTGCCCAGCCCTTCTGTACCTCCTGGATTCTGCTCTCCTGTTATGACCCTGGACTGTCCCGACCTCCCCAAGAAAACGCTATCGCTACTGATCTTAGTGCTAGTGATTCACCTGCCGTTTTCTGTACACGTGACTCATTTAAATAAAAGCGGTATTCTTCCACAGTTGGATCCCTCTCTGCCTGGTCAATACAGCATGAGCATTATTTTCAGCATTTAATCAAGAGGTCAATGCCAGCCTTTTACTATCCATAGTATTTATGCTTTTGCCTGAGTATCTGTGCACCAAAAGTAGGAATGTATGAAGCAGGACTGTAACAGCTTCACAGTGTGTTGAGTCCAGCTGTTGGGCCCATCACTCTGGAGGGCGTGCCCGACACCGTCACTGTTGGGCCCATCACTCTGGGGGGCGTGCCCGACACCGTCACTGTTGGGCCCATCACTCTGGGGGGCGTGCCCGACACCGTCACTGTTGGGCCCATCACTCTGGGGGGCGTGCCCGACACCGTCACTGTTGGGCCCATCACTCTGGAGGGCGTGCCCGACACCGTCACTGTTGGGCCCATCACTCTGGGGGGCGTGTCCGACACCGTCACTGTTGGGCCCATCACTCTGGGGGGTGTGTCACTGTTGGGCCCATCACTCTGGAGGGCGTGCCCGACACCGTCACTGTTGGGCCCATCACTCTGGAGGGCATGTCCGACACAGTCACTGTCTTACCATTAATTTCTTGAAGTGTTCATTGGGTTATCTCAGCCTTTATGATTTACCCACAACTCAACAGCAGCACTACCAGAACGTAATAACTTGCAATGAGCGGTTTTAACGAGGGCCTAATTTCCAGCAAAATACATAAAACCAAACACTTCTTGTTCTTTTAGATTCAGCTCTAAAATGAGAATAAGTTGAATGAGTCTGGTTGAATTAAGTCTATTTTGCTTTCTGTACTAGACAAACACTTTTCCTTCAGCCTAGCAGGTATTTTTAGGAGAAAAACTGCAATTTAGTGAGTCAAAATGCCTTTGTCTCACTTTGTCACCCTTACACACACACACACACACACACACACACACACACACACACACACACACACACACACACACTCCAAAGCAGCCTCCGCTGGCAGAAGACCACGCTAGGGAGCCGAGTGGTTTGGACAGAGATGTGTCAAAGCCGCCAAAGCTCCTTTCACTGTTTTGTCAGGCGCTCAATCTGTGGACCACAGAGGCCACCATCATACAGAAGGGACTGTTCTTTTCTACGGTTGTCTGCTGAGCTCACCACTTTCTCATAACCATCATGTCTGACGTAAAGGCCAGGAGATACAGATCTACCCAGCAGACGAATGCCAGTCACCAGCCTGAGAGTTTCCGCTCTGGTCCCGCTCACCTTGCTGGACTCGGAGTCGGAGTAGCAGACACTGCTGATGCTGGGGTACACCTCCGACCAGCCGCTGGCCGTGCAATTCCTGCTAATGTTCCCTGAAATACAAGAACAGCAAGAAGAGACTTTGATTTGCTCAGCAAGACCACGGCAACAGACATCACTTATCTACCTACGCTGCTCATTACATTTGACCACTGCTGCGTGGCTGTGGGTGCTATGTGTTAATCAGGTACAGCAGTACAGCTGTGGTTCTGGGTTCTGTTTGTTTTCAGCTAAGCTTCGTTCATATACTCATCTCTCAGTTTTGCTAGCGGTGGTCTTAGCACACCAAACATCTAATTTCTCATCATCATCAGTGGGACTAGGGAGATCTCACTCAAACCTGTCCACAAGCCACTAATCAGGGACAGAGAGTCAATGGACAGAGATAAACCACTGAGGGACGTCCTTCACAGAGCTCGGATCTATGTTTGCGCTCCTTGCATGGTGTAGGCTTACTAACAGCATCAGTAAAATACATTTGCCTCCTACACAGGATGTTCCATAAATAGCTGCCTTCATACCTACACTGCCAGGGCTGGCAGACAAATTATACATTATATAAATTTGAACGATTACAACAGTGCCAGAAACAACAAAAGCTTACCCTGCATTATTCTACGTAGTCAAATAATAACAATAAAACACTGCAATGTCCTTTGACAAACTTAGATTAGTGCATGACAATTACTTTTGCTAATTACTATTGGTAGAGTGAAATGCATTTCTTGAAAAATGCGAAGCTATCTCTGACTTCTCCTAAAAGACCTATGACAAACATAATAACAGCAATGATCTTTTAACCAATTCACTACTGTACAATATAACAGCCCATTCTCCAAGAGAATGTAAATCTGATAAGTCAGAACAGACTCCTTACTCTAAGGGTAAACACCATATATCTGGGATTCCAGGCAGAGAGGCCGAGAGGTCTAAATGTTTCATGGCATGTCAGGGGAGTTGGACATACAGTGAAGGCAGCAGCATCTGGGTGTAAAGCACACATGGTGAAGAATGTAAACTCCCCACACATGTTTTACTATCAGACCACCATGAAACATTAATCATGAATAATAACACACAAGAACACTCCGTGCTCATGCAAACACACACACACACCTGCTTGCTCATAAATACAGATTCATAAATTCAAAGAGAAAAGCCAAACAGGCAAAAGCACACACCCACATCCACAAACACAGAGGCACTCGACAGAGCATTCCAAGGAGTCTTGTCTCCTTCACATGGACTCTGAGGGGCTTGTCTCCTCCAGAGGGACTGCTTGTTGCTACACTGAAGCCCAAACAAGATGATCCAGGTTGTCAGAACCTCTTCATTTTGGGCTGCACAAGTTAGTCATGTTCAAGACTAGCTACAGCCACAGAGGAGCAAACACAGTATAAATGTTATTTTCTTTCTGCAGTTACAATATGGAAGAGAGGAGAGGATACAGGAGAGGAGAGGAGAGGAGAGGATACAGGAGAGGAGAGGAGAGGAGAGGAGAGGAGTGGATAGGAGAGGAGAGGAGAGGAGAGGAGAGGAGAGGAGAGGAGAGGAGAGGAGAGGAGTGGAGAGGAGAGGAGAGGAGAGGAGAGGAGAGGAGAGGAGAGGAGAGGAGAGGAGAGGATACAGGAGAGGAGAGGAGAGGAGAGGAGAGGAGCGCTCTTCTAGCCTACACAGGCTTAAAGACCCGTCATACAGAGTCTAGCTGCTGCAAGTGGAGCAGGCAGCACAGGTGCTGGCCCAGGAGAGATGGTACTACTCTCTTAAAGTAGGAACCAGCAGTCCCAGGAACACCACAGAGAGCTCATGCAGATGGTGGGCTTCTTCTGCTCAGTCGAAGAGGCTGCAATTATCCTGACATCATCACACCTGTACTCAGCATCATCCCATCACTGTGTCCAATTAGAACCTAAACGTACAATAAGTGTTGATATTTGTTTTTTCCTTTCATCAGTTCTCCTACCAATTCTCCATTCAAACTCAAATGACACGAGTGTTTCAGTAATATGGGCTACTGTCCCAGATGTTGCTCACGAGTTACAGGGCTAATAACAGAGCCAAGCATCGACCCCTCACTGGACAGTTCACAGAGGGTCAAAACATTGGACCAGCTCATCGGGCAGGAACTGAGACCAAATGCCCTAGTGCTCCAGCTCCATGTGTAGAGGGGGTTAGTGTGTGGGGGGTAGTGTGTGTGTGTGTGTGTGTGTGTGTGGGGGGTAGTGTGTGTGTGTGTGTGTTGTGTGTGTGTGTGTGTGTGGGGGGGGGGGGGGGGGGGTTGAAGGTAAGCTGGGGCTCGCAGGGGCAAGAACGTGCCTACACCAGTCCTGGACTGACCCCGTGTCCCCCTTACACGCTTCATCTCTCGCTTTCATTCTCTCTCACACACACACACACACACACACACACACGTACCCACACCCATACTCACACACACACACACATACACACGTACTCACATATAAAAATTAGCATAAGTTGTTCCCGAATAATTCTCAGTTAGGATCTCTGTTAGGAGACCCATTATGGCACCGCTGGCTGCTGAGTGAAATGGTGAAATGAAATTTGATTATGAAAGTATGTAAAGGCTGCATATGCATTTAAAAATTGCATATGTATGCATGCATTTTAAAGTTAAATGCAAGTAAAACTTCAACTGCTAATGAAGCATTGGGTGAAATGTCATGTTTCACGAGGACCTCTCAGCTCTCCATGGACACAGCCCTGCAAACACTCTTCTCATGGCTGTCCTGCAGTAACGGTCTGCTCAAATTGATTACCATCCCTGCCGAAGAGGTTTCTCAGTGCCCCCGGGCAGGCATTGACGACCACGTCCCCGACCTCTGCGTGGTTCCAGCAGGAGATGTTGTCCCACGTCCCTCTGCAGCCTGCGGAGAAGAAACCCACAGTGTAACAGCCACAATCCGCTCAGGAAAGGGAGCCCACTTCTGGATCCAGCTATGGACCAACGACCCAGATATGCCAGCATCTATGCCGTGCAGAGGTGTCAATTCCAGGTTCAGAAAGTAAAAGTCCTCACCAGGATTTTGCTCCTTGCTAGATTTTCTAATTAGTGCAATCCAGGTAAAATTAGTGGAATCAACACAATCCTGGAAGCCTGAGCAAAATCCTGGTGAGGACTTTTACTTTCTGAACATTGGAATTGACATCTCTGATGCCGTGAGAAATTTGCCATGCCCCCTGCAATCGACCCTGGGAGAGCAGCATTAGAAGAGAAAATCTTAATTCATTCAACCGCCCTGTGGTAGAAGGGGACAGCACGTTCCAAGCATCAGCAAAATGTGTCGGGATGATTATATAACAGGCAATCGGTTGACAGGATACATGACAGATCACGCTTCATTTTTTATTGCATTACTGGTTCATGTTAAAAACATGTACCACCAACACGGTGGCTTGGTGGTTAGCACGTTTGCCTCTCAGCACTGGGGTCTTGGGTTCAAGTCCCTATCTGAGTGGAGTTTCCATGTTCTCCCTGTGTTTGCGTGGGTTTCCTCCGGGGTCTCCGGTTTCCTCCCACAGTCCAAAGACATGGAGGTTAGGTAAATTGGCCCTCCAAAATTCTCCCTGAGTGTGTCTGTGTGTCTTCATGTTCAATAAAAGCAGTTGTCTGAGTGTCTGTGCATGAATGTGTGTGTGCTTGTATGCCCAGTGGTGGATGGTGCTCTGCCACTAGGGTCTGTCCTCTCTCCCCTTCCTGCACCCCATTCACTCCCCCAGGGGGCTGTGGATCCCGGTAGAGAGTACGCTGTGCGCAATTGGCTGCTGCTTCTCGCCGGTGTGTGAATGGTAGTGTAAGAGTTGTCCCTGTGTTAAAATTGTAAAGCGACCTTGAGTATCTAGAAAGGTGCTATATAAGTTGAACATTCATTCATTCATGTATTTGCACCTATAACACATTGAAGTACCAATAGTATGTAGCAGAACTCAAACACATACTGAACAAGTGTCCCCTGGTGCAGGCTAACCTAGGGGGCATGAGTTACACACCGCTCTGCCCTTACTGACCGCATTTCAGTGCGAGTCATGGGTCAGGACAAAAACAGCATGTGGTGCACCCAGAAGTTTCATTGGAACATTCATTGGAGGAAATCCACCAGGCAGAGGTAAACAAGGGATGCAATTGGCTAAGCCCACATCTCTGCATAAGAGCATTTATATTGAGCAAGAGGCAGAGGCTTTGATTCCTTAAGATCCCAAATAAAGGGCACTGATTGGCTTGGGCAGTCCATTAAATTGTATGTGTGGTGTGTAGTTAATGAAAATTAGAATATTTTAGATTAGAATATCTTAAACAGTAAATAATTAATGTCAAATAATTATAAATAATAAACTGTAGGTAAAATATAAATGAACAACCGAGGTAGTTATGAAAAGGTGGCATAGCCATAAAAGAATACTTAATATATAATGCAACCAAAATGGCATATTCACAAAAAGACAAGCGTGTTATTTTGGCCTTGATTAACCCTTTCTGGACATCTATTGTCTTTTCCCGTAGTTTCTTCATCAAGATGACAACAGCTGCAAAAGCATTAGTGTCACAGCACAGCCTTTGGCCCCTCTGCTCAGGCATGTGTACGTGTGGTCTGCGTACGTTTATGTCCATATATGTATTTCTTTTGGGTGTGGTTCCATGTGCATGCGGTCATCCTTCTCACCTGTTGCTTGTCTCGTCAACATTATGCATTGCTCTTGGTTCTTGTTTATGTTAAGGTACTTAATGTGTCGATGTTGTGATTGTCGCTCATCTTTGAGTCTCGCTCTGTGTGTGCTACGTGTTAATTGTCTCTGCTAAGCACTAGTTGCGCAGCTATTTGTATTCAATAAGGCTCTACTCAAAGTATATTTTCAGCTCGGGAACTTGCCTACCCCCTTGCATTGCAGTTAGTACCTGTCCTAGTACCTGTTCAGCAGTCATGTTTATTTAATACTCAGATACTACACTTCAAACTTGGTAAATCACATTGCAGGCACTAAATGATTTTTTTTTTTTTTGCATTAAAACTTATATTTTGTACCCATATGCAAATATGCACCAGATTGCATAATCATTAAGGAAAATCCACAAAATCTAGATAATGTGCCATTTTACTCGTAAATCCTGTTAGTGCATCGATTTGGGAAGCCTTTTTTTGTTGTTGTTGCAGGGCCTGAGAAAGTTGCCATGTTTTACACATGAAGAACCTTAGCAAATAATGGTCAGCGAAGCCAAAGATACAGGAAAAGACTGTAAATACAGCAAAAAAAATCAACTACTGATAAATTTACTGCAGTGAGCTGTACTTTCCTAAGTAGCGTCAAATGTTTCTTCTCTCACTGAGTTTATTTGTACTGAAAATGAAGTGGCTGCCAGAGGCTAAACCCAGTGAAAACACTTGGCTATGGAACACTTTACTGATGTAGACAGGAATCTCAGGTCACGTGGGATCCCAGACAGGTCACGTGGGATCCCAGACAGGTCACATGGTCGCCGCATCCTCCACAGCCTTGTTTTGAAATGTCACAGAATGCACATTATATAATAAGTAGCCCAAATATTCCTAGCAAAGCTCCATTTGTTGTACCCTTTTCTGTACTCCACAGCTCCTTTACAGATATACGAACATACCAGACAAGTGTTAGTAGTCTCTGAGCCAACTGATAATGAAATGATCCACACAAGTAAATAAAGTCTCACTGAAATATGAGGTTAATAAAAAAATAAAATGAATTTTAGGCTCCATCACATTTTTCCCTAAAAAAATAACATTTAGAGAATGAGATGCTAACAAACAAAACTGTATTAAGACCTCCTTCTTCTTAACAAAGACAACAGTGACAGCAGACTGCATTGGTGCTCAATGTATTATGTTCCAGAATATGAAATAAGGGTTGAATGATTAATGCACTCATACAGACAACAACAATGAGAAGGCAGTGGCTCAGATGTTTTCCACAGAGGAGAAGGAAGGTCCAACATGGATCGCTATCTGCCCCTCTAAATCATACTTTTATCTTACCCGATTATAAAGATATAAAGTTCCACAATAATCTTTAGTATTCCAGTTTCCACTCCAACATGTATGGCCTTTCTACTCTTCTGATGTTAGCTATGTTTTATGGCTGCAATTACAGGGTGACACTCATAATTAGACATTAGGATGAACGGCTCTGTTCCGTGTCTGTGACATACCAAGCCCATGTAAATATAGAAAAGCCCTCGCTTTTAAAGTCACAACACCATGGGAGTGTGTTGGCCAGCACCTGGATGGCAAAGTAAAACCCTCTGATCCAGCAGTCACTTGTACATGGTGGCCTGGTTGAAGATCAAACATGATCCCACAAAGCCTGACAGATTAGGAACATACGATCCCATTACAAAGGGGTGAGAGGGAGTTTAAACTAATTTAGCTTCTCGGGCTACAGTCCACACAGGAACCGTGGCCTTGTGTCCTCGAAGAATATTGTGAAATAAATCTATATGCAAAGAACACGAGGGCTGCCACACCACAATCACGGCTCTGATTTACTGTGCTACTAATCGTTAGCGTGGAATTTGAAAAATTCACACAATACTTCTGTACGAGTGTGGTCTTGAGCGTAACGAAGAGATTATAGTTCCAGAAGTGGGATGGTTCACAGGTGTCATTGTGTGAATAGACGATTCACAGGCCATGTTTCACCTTCTTGTCAGTTTTTCTCTTTATTCAGTTGCCTGCCGCCCAACTTCTTCGCTATGTGACTAGAGAACACCATCCCTGAAGAAACTGATGTTAAAGACAATTTAACCTTAGTCAGCCAATTATAAAAGCAGGTCAGTAGCAGGTCAGTGGTATTATCAGTCCTCCAGCTTAGAGGTCACAGCAACAAGTGAACATATCACCACGGGGACAACCTTGGAGATAACCTTCCACGTTATGTCTTCTTCTTTCAGTCCCTAGCTTAACTTCTCCTACCTTTGAATCATTCCATCACTTGGGACTGGAACATCTATTGGCACTGTTGTTTTCTGCATTTTGGTTGGGTTTGACCATTTACATTACATTTACATTTATGGCATTTAGCAGACGCTCTTATCCAGAGCGACTTACAAAAGTGTTACGTAGTTGCTTGGAATCTCCAAGATAGTATAGATAGTCCTGAACACAAGGTATTTTAAGCTGGAAAAACCACTAGACGAAAGTCATATGATACCTAACAATTATGCCAAGTCATTATTATACCTGAATATACACATAACCTGAGGAAAAAGACAATAAGCAATTCCTATAACCCAATTATGCACAATATCTGAGAAAAAGACAGTAAGCAATACCTATAACAAACACCTGAGGAAAGAGACGATAAAGCACAGTAGACGAAAATATAATTATGTAAAAATTATGACCACTAGTTGTAAATCTGTCTGGATATGGAGGTTCCACAGGATCTTTAATATTATCCACCACTCTCAGTGGATTCTCTCATTTGTACTCGAGGGTGTCCCTCTCTCTGTGTCCCAGCCATTGGCAGTTACCTCTATTTCCTGTCATAGAGGCAGATTTTGAAGTTAACCAAGAGTGAGTGAATTCTAGAATTCATGCACTGAAACTCTAAATGGATGCTCTGAATGCACATCTAAAGTCAGATGTGGACACAAAGTTTACATATATGTGAAACTTCAAGTGTCTATATCTTACTTTAGATTTATATCCAAAAGAACCTGTGCTAACTGTGCAGAAATGGGACTTAAAAAAGAACTAACTCTATATCAAACATCTTTAACTCATACACTTGATAATATAATTCCACAGAGGTTTCCATCCAAATGCGCATTCAGCAGTAAAAATGTGTGATTAAGTAGTGTTTCCATCCAGTATGGTTACGTGATGTGATTATCAAAATTCTCAAAACCCCACTAATGCTTGTTTCCTAGAAGCTCTGAGGATATTGGTGAAGGTGAATCTTCTGCATAATAAGGGCAACCATACCTAGACTGTTGCGTCAAGAATGAAATACAGTCTAATAACAAAAGACATTATTCCACATTGTTTTGGGAATAGAAATTGCTGTTGAGTGAGCACTTGGCATAACTGACTAAACACTACCCATCACTATAGTGTGAAGCAGCCATGCTTTGACAACGGGGCTGGACTTCCTGTGCAACTCTGCAGAACTGAACTAAAAATGTTGATCAATGGTATGACACAAATGGCTGTGTCAGCATCATGACATGTGTAGTACCTTTGGAGTCCGGCACAAGTTCTTCCTCCAGCTTGGCTAGGCATTCTCTCTTAGCCAGCTGCATCTCAAACAGGAAGTGGCATGTCGGGTGTCTCCCGCTGATCTGTAAACACACATGAAAACACTGTTACGCGTCTCGCACGACTCCGTCCCCAATATCTAACTTAAGTAAAAGAGACGGCAGGTGCAACACCTCTCAAAACACACCATCAACATCTCGACCTAAATTTGGGATCTATGGAGACATTCTGTGAAGACATAGTGAGTGTTTTTTTTAACAAGGCCAGCATGATTTGTTCCATTAAAAGCTTATAGTGCTTAGAATACTTCCCGTGCAGTTAAACGTCCTTTGCTTTTGACAGCATCTGACAGGATTTAAAATGACACACTTCACTGCAATGGCCAGCTGATCAAAACTCACAGTCGCAAAATTCCTCTGAGAAATGAATGGGAATGAATCTTACTACAAGTCATGTGAAACCTTGACAGCAGAAATGTGAAAACGCAATGGCATTAAGTCGGCAGTGTTTGGCTTATGGAGCAGATTCGATCCAAAATAGTCCTCACCACCTCATTGGCTTTTGGGTGGGACATGTGCGTCCTTTTGTAAGGAACACTACTCTGAACATTAAGATACTGCAGCTGTATCTGACCTAAATGTGTGAACACATTAATAGGGGTGTGTGTGTGTGTGTGTGTTAGAGAGAGAGAGAGAGAGAGAGAGAGAGAGAGAGAGAGAGAGAGAGAGAGAGAGAGAGAGAGAGAGAGAGAGAGAGAGAGAGAGAGAGAGAGATCAAGCTCTGGGTTTTTCCAAACATATATATTCTCTTAAATGGACTGAATCAGATACTGAATCAGATACTGAATCAGATACTGCCTGCTACACTGTCAGGGCTCATCATGCATGCTTATCTCATCTCTTCCAAAAACAAACTCATTTCACACTGTGAAGCATAGTCAATGCATTAGAGTGTTTATTCAGCATGTAGATATGGTATTACGGGTAAAAATATAATGCAATGCTATTAGTGATTCTATTGTTCATTGCTCCAGAAGAGACTGGTTAATTAAATAGAACAAATGCATGTTAGTTCTAATAAAATTAGGCAGTAATTATTGTACTATTGTAAAAAGAAATATAATAATAAAATAAAAATAATAATGTTTTTATTTAGCACATTTGTAATACATTTTAATGTATCAGTTAATTTGATTCCGAGTTAATATTACTGAAGAGATTTTTTAAAGGTGCTTATTGAAGTTCTATTGGGGATAAATACTTCTAATGTATTATCCTTCTATTGAGGATAAATAAGTGGATCCTGAACGTCACTTGTTTGCAATTTTGCATTTCATTGTGATGATCCATTTTGTATTTTGCCACTACTTTATAATCTCATTTTGAAAGAAAATCCCTATTTTTACAGGAACAAAAGTCTTTGTGCAGGCCCACTGCCTGAGCACCAACAACTGACTTATTCCATTAACATGGAATCATGGTTTAAAAAATCATTTGTTATGAGAACTAAATCTCTGCAGCTGGAGAAACAGCATTGGATTAACAGACAGTTCATCTATAAAAAATTAAACCCACACACAGATGGGTCTGTTGAAACTACACATATAACATACAAAATACCAGAGTGCACCAGTTAGAGGAGGTTTGGAGGACGCACTCAATAGGTCAATAAATGCATCTGCACGAATGCAGTCTGTTTAAAGGCGTGAGTGCAGATATGACCTGCTGAAACACGGGCCTGACCGTGGGCAGGCGAGCAGGGACCTGAACCCAGCAGCAGCCCTCGGAGGTGTGATCTTGTTTCCTTGTGGTAGTGTCAGTGTAACAGCAGTCACACCTCTACTCTTGCCCTCCCTATGGATCTCGGTCTGTTTCTGCAGCCACACACACACTTCCACACACACAAACACAAACTTCTAAATTCTCCACCAGCAATTGACAGAGAAAAAGAAAGTGGAGAGGAGTGCTGATCAGATGTCCTTTAACAGACCACTCATTCACTCATTCACTCCTTCACAAATAATCATCAGTGTCTAACTTTTCAGCTTTTAATTCCTTCTGTTGCATCCACAGGGATTGTGTGTTTCTGCGTAACATCTACCACAATTGTCCAGATCATCTCAGAGACACTGAAGGACACACTCTGTGTGTACATGAATTTGCATGCTGAAATATTCGTGCAATCATAAAAAATATAGGAAGTCCTGAACTGAAACTCCTACTTTGGGAAATATTGCAGTGTAAGATGAGGACTAGTGTGATGGTAAAGGGATTTGAAAAGGGAGACTAATCCCTCCCTACTGGTTAACACTGCCAATCGCACTTCCCGCAAACTCATTGCATCACGGTTTGGGGTTCAGCCTCAGGCCATTTGGTCTCAATATTAGAGATATCCAAATGTTTAATGCAAGGTTTATTCAGCAGACTAATATTCTATCAAATTTAATAAGGTCTCGACAACAAATTTAGTACTCAACTATTTACACACACATTTAAACATGAGCATGGAAATGCCATGTCTAAGATCTTCTGTTAGTCACCCCTACAGCATCCAGCACATGCAGTAGAATAAATACAACAGCTACTAAATCTTGAAGTGAACTGACTCATTACTAGCACACTAGGCACAACCAAACGGCCTTTCTAGGTGAGCATTTAATGATCCTGCAACAGCTGTGGGCTAACTCAACATACTGTACAAATAATGTGTTAGTGTATCTTTAATGAACATTACATACTTTGGATTCAGAGCCCACTTTAGTCTGGATTATATCTCAGCCTAATGAAAAATAATGGGGAGGTATTAAATGCAGTGGATAATCCTCCTCGAACAGTGATAAAGCTGCACGAAGATGAGAAGAGTCTGAATTGGTGGTGTGTGGAAACTCACTGTGCCAGACGGGCTGATGACCCCTCACTGAACATGTTTCCACCACAGCCACACTTATTTATGACTATGAGGACATAAATAAAGCCACTTTCACTCTATAATTATGTCCTGAACTGAGTTGTAGAGGAAACAATAATGCACTCGTAACATTTTTTTACTTTCATTTATGGATTGTAATTTAATCTCAGGCACATTGATCTATAATGGAGCTTATGTTAAAAAGTCTGAATGGCAATAAAGATGGAGAACTAGCCAGTTTATAATTTATGGAAATGGTTTGGTTCTGACCCCTAACAGCCTGAAGTTATTCTTGTGTATAAAACACCCTCACCTATATCTGTTCGAATCGCTATGCATTACGTTTGCAGAAATCATTTGAGAAAAGGATCAGGAATGTAATTTCAGAGCCTATTCCTTAAAATCTGTGGACAACCAGGTAAAATGAAAGACATATAGCACAACCACAATACGTGTGAACTGTAAAGCTGGGTTTGAGCTTCCAACCTATCACCACACATACACAAGAAGAATATCAACAATATCAACTCATTGTCTTCAAAAACGCAAACTAGTCATCTGAAGGTGTGGTAGTGCATAAAGGAGAGTTTAGAGGCCCTTCTACTAATGGAACACATATTATGGGATACAGTGTGGTGAGACGTGTTTTCCCCTGGGTATGGCAATTTAAGAAAGTGCCATACTTCAGTCAGAGAAGGCCAATAAACTATTAAATAATGTACCAGGTAATGCACTTGAAACGGAAAGCACTTAGCATAACTCAAATTTATATTTATGTATTATATATATACACACACACACATACACTCAATTTAAATATGGCCTTTCTACACTGCCACTTAGAACTACAGCTAATGGCTGCAATAGTAGCACGTTCTTAACACGTTTTTATCAGAGGGTTTCTTTGGTTTGGCTGGTTATCAGCAGTGCAGCACATTGGTGAAACTGGATGAAATGATGTTTGGTGGCGCTTAATTGGCTACCATAACAGATGGTGTGTGCTTCCAGCATTCCTAAATCATTTGGAGAATTGGCCAAAATAAGCTTGCAGCCACAAAAGCATATTGTCCGCACGCTTTGAGAAATTCACGGTTGCTGGTACAAATATACAAACTTCCAATAGGACACATTTCGAATATTGGTGCACTTTCTTCTATTTTCAGGAATTACAAGGCATAAAATCATGTTTTCAAAAAAATATAGAAATACAACGTAAAGACACATTTGGTACAAATCCCTATAACATTTTGGAATCGTTGGGCATGAACGACGAGACATCATTAACCCAGAGAATATCAAAATGAACAAACTTTCAAAGATCTCGACAACATTAATGGGAAATGTTTCTTAAAATCTGGCAAAATATAAGAACACAGTAGGCTGCATAAATTATATAAATATAAGTGCTAAGAGAAGTAAACTGCCTTTGGCATTTCAGATGAGAACCAAAAGCTGATGGTGATTAATTCTGGCCGCTATGTTCGGGCCACAGAAAACTCTCCTGAAACACCTGAACATCCGTGTTTCAGTCACAGCTCCTTCTTCACCACAACCACATGACCCAGTTCTTAGCAGCAACCTCAAGGGTCTTCAGTGGGTTCTTTTCATCATATTAAATAAGTAATTTGTGTGAAGGAGACGGGAACTAACCCCAATTGAAAATATGCACAACGTGGTTACTAATGTCTGGCAAGCTCACGAAACTACCCAAGACATTTGACAAAACGAACGGTTCAAATTCAGTCCAATCTAGAAATTAATTCAACTCGACTTGTCTCGTCTTGATTTACGCTTCTTGGACTCCAGGTGAACTTTCCTTCCTGTCACATACGCGAAATATTATGCTATATAAAGCTTTAAAATACCCCAAACCCATCGAATTAAACTGAATATTGTACAGTTAAAGGTAACTTACCAAACACGAGTGCCAAACTACGATGAGAAGAACATAGTGGATGCGATACATGTTTTATTGCTCTGCACTCTGAATGGCTTCTGTTCCCAGATGAATTCGTCAGAGGTTTAAATGTTGTTCATTACAATCCATGTATCAAGATAATGAGCCACTTTAAGCAGACAGAAATAAAAATCCAGCAAGGTCGTTATCCGTGAAGAAAATGCGACGGTAATTCACGTCCACACGAGTGACCCCGATGTTGGGTGCGACTGTCAACTAAGAACAACTGTGGAAACTGTGGTAGCTTCTCCTCCTTTCGTTACTCCGAGTCTAAAGAGCCTCTAGTCTCGCCTATAAACCGCCCTAATACAATAACTTCATACCCTGATTAATCCTGCGGGTTTGGAGGAGACCTGAAGCATCTAAACCACTCTGAAACGCCAACTTTTCAGTTTTAAAATTAAACGTTTCAACTCACATACCGTAATGACAAGGTGATCCACAGCTTCTCATAATGCAGAACAGCAGGCTCGATATATTTCAGATCTCAATTCATGACATTTCACTACATTCCCGTCAGGAAAGTCTGAGAGTTTAGTCGGCCAGAAAACTGTCTGTGCGTCTGAGGAAAACTATAAAATTAGAGATCTCTAAAAATTGTGGTCTAGACAAAAGTGTAACGATTGATGTTCCTGATTTAGCACCTGGTGTGAAACGATTTCATTCTAATCTTGTAATCATTAATAAGTGATGTGTGTATAGGAGATACACGATGTAAAAGTTTAATTACTGATTTTGTGTTATGCCTTGTTTCAAAGCAGACAAAATACATAATTACATTGAACACACTTATTTCATGTACACCATTAGGTTCTTGGAGATGCGCAACAGACACGTCTTACACTGGCTGAGTAAGGTTATGAAAAGTCGAGGAGACCCAAACCCAAGCCCAAACCCTGACCAGGGACCATGGTAACTCCATTATGAGGACCCTTGTCTCTGCTGAACAAGGCAAACGACAGAAGACCTGAGCAAAGATGTTAGAGTGATTAGATATTTCATTAGATATTATATATATATATATATATATATATATATATATATATATATATATATATATATATATATATATATATATATATATGAACCTCTATATATGGTATTTGTGATAAATGTTATCATTTGTGATAAATATTTATCACAAATACCATATATAGAGGTTCATTCATATAGAATGAACCTCTATATATGGTATTTGTGATAAATGTTGCAATTATGTTATCAGATATCTTTACATAGAATTTTTAATGATTATTCTTTTTAATATAACATCATAAACAAGGTCTATATAGCAACCTGCAGGTATCGTGTGGGAACGCTAAAGGCTTCAGGTGTTCTGGCTTGATTGTGAGCGCTTTGGTTTGTTTGTTTGTTTTTGTTTTCCAGTTTTCTGTCAGATCTTGGCAGCCGTAAGCCACATTGTTGATTAAGGCCTTGTCCAAGACTAATTTTAAAGTAAATATATTCAGAACTCCGTTTATTGTATTGTGCAGACACGGAAAACGGAGTGCTTTGTAGCCTATATTTTTTACAACGAAAGAGGGAAACGTAAATTTGCACTAGGACAAAAACTTTGGTTATTAATGTGGTGATGCTGAGATTGTTTATGAACAATTTTATATCTCTATATCTTTTAGTGCAGTACACTACATCTTTTAGTAGGCTACAGTCTCTTTGAGTACAGTATGGTACACTAAACATACATACACTATGCATATATTAATCGCGTTTTTGACGTCAGTCTGATCATGTGATAAATTACGTTATATAAGAAAGAACTGGCATGATGGTGACCTCTTCTGGTCATTTTATATAATGACGATATATTAAATGATGGAAAGAGAGAAATTACATTATGAAAACACAGATAATACAAGAAATCAACAATATGCAGATTCTAATGCAAAAATGTCCATCCTATATGCTATCTTGATAATCTATATTGATTCCTTAGCAACTCTGATTTGTTTGTTTGATTGTTTATTTAAATATTAATGTAAGCTGATGAGCTAAGAACATTCTTTTCCGTAGTCCTATCTGGGTGCTGGAGATATATCAGAAAAAAATAATGTGTCATTTATGTCATCACATTTTTGGTTTATTAATAATTGGTTTATTATTACAGCTTATTATTTATTCTTACACATGTGACAACTACAATTATTATTACTTAATTAGATTTTAGAATTCTAAAGCTACTTGGACAAAAATGGGGAGAGAAAACATTTTGGATTGCTATTTCTGATGGCAGTGATATGCAGACTCTTCAATATACTCTCACCTAACGTGTTGAACTACAAATTGAACCATTCTTTTCATATAACAAGGTAGGCCATGTTTGGTAATGTTTACACATGTGTCAGAATTATTTTGTGTTTATGAGGTGTCTCATTCCTTACATATTCATCCCTCAACCGTTAAACATGGTCCCACATCAGAAACTGGTTCCAAAAAGTGAAGTTTGCTGCAATAATAGAAATGATGATAAACATTTGATCAAATGTTTAATTGTCTGTTTAGACCTTTAAATATTTTGTTGTGATAATAAAGAGAGAAAAATGTAAGCACACCCCTTGTCCAATAAAATCTGGCATTTAGAGGCTTTGCAGAAAACTGTGAAAGTTTGAATGTACCCTGACCCGGCTTTCATTAGATGTGCCTTTATTTTAAAACAGCTGAATACTTTCCACTGCAATGATATTACTACTGAATCAGAATGCTGTTCTCCGGTATATGCGCTCATCCAAATCCCTTTGCATGTGTGGCTGGCTATGAAACTGCTCCTTTCCTGTGTTTATTCTTGCCGCACTACCCAAGCCCCCTCTCCTGTCCTGTTATGACATGCTAATGTAAATATCCAGAGCCCAGGACAGTCCTACCGCATGTGCACAGCAGCATTAGGAATAACGGACTGGCATGTTTGGCAGTGGGGCCTCCTCTCTGACAGTGAGAGGGTTAGGAAGGAGCACAGGGGACAGTGACAGAAAAGGCGGCTACAGACTGACAGGGTGTTGATTGAAAAACTACACAGTCACTGCAGTAACTGGAGGTCTAGGTGACACATGAATCTGCATCCTTCCTCACGACTTGTTCCTGCCTCATTTAAAAATTACACAATTTATTTATTTGTCCCAAAAATATGAATGTAATGCTCAATATATTAAATTTTTAATGGGGTAAAAACATGGATTCTCTTCTGTGAGGAATATAGACATGTGTTTATGTTTTATTGTAGAGTCTAATCAAGTCTGGAAGATTTTTGTGTTGCCATTTATATATGTGTGTGTGTTGGTTTTTGTTTTAAAGCTGCAGTTGCTAAAACAGCAACTGACTACCCCCAAATATGTGAACCTGGCCTCCTGTATCACATATAAATGCTATTTCTCAAGAGGAGCGAAGGCCTGGTTTCCATCCTAAAATAAAAAACTTAGTCGAGTAGCCTATAACAGATATGATATAAACACATAAAATGCCAATAATTTCTTTCACCGTGACTATAAATTTGTGGTAAATCTGTGGTGAAATAAAACACATAAAGACCTGCATTAAATGATCTAGATTGTGTGACTTGTCTGTGTATTTGCTTTGGTCGATCGCCCTCTTGTGGTGAAGCTGTATGATTGCCATAAAGTAGCTTTAACACAATTACATCAAATGTCCCACAATATCGCCTCTTCTTACCCTATAACTGTGAGCGTCACACTGCAGTCAAATTGAATTCGGAATATACAAACTTTTGCCAATGAAGAAATATGAATATGTACACAATAAATGTGACATTCTTCTGTCACCAAAAAAAGGGCCTAACACTAAGACTCGTGAAGAAATGATGAATCAGGCTGGTAGTTAGTGAGGTCGTCCTCACACCCAGTCTGCGACGGCTTGAACCGGTTATGTTGAAGGGTGTATTTCTGCATTAGCGTCAGTTCGCAAACTGAAGCCCGTTGCGTTACGTGCCGACGGAAACTCGCCGCAACTCTGCGTCCTACCACTAGAGTTCCCCAGCTATTAAATCCAGTTTTGCTGCTTGTGTTTACCCCCTCCGAGCGCCGAACTGTGGCCGGGGCTTCAATCGTATTTCTGACATTTAACTCCGGAAATACAAATGTAACCAGCACTACGTAGCACTGCGAGCGTGACCATAAGGCGAGGCGTTAAATTAGGTGTCGGACGGTGGTAAGTATGAACAGAAACTGGATTAATTTGATGTCATTCTTTGCTTTGGGAACAAAAAAAAATCCTCTCCCAACTGTCTGGTTTTGTCTTGAAGCGAGGGAGGAATACCAACATGGCGTCCGTGTAGCTCACTACCAACACGAATGTCTCGCAGCCGATAAAAGGCTTTTCCCTCCATTTGTGTCATTACTGGCTACTTTGTGTCCGTGTGTTTGTGACCTTTTCATCAGCCTGAAACGTTACAAAATAACTATTCGTGTATCCGCTTCGTCCTCGTACGTAGTTTAGCGTAAACCATCGTTCTTTTTGGCACACGGATTAGGTTGTTCAAAATGGGAACGCAGCGTCGTTATATTAATGTTATAAACGCTCGGCTGTCATTAGTCTTCCTTACACGAGCTGTAGTCTGTTTGTGGACATGGTTCTTGGTTTTGGGCAGGTTTGGGTTACCTTGTCTGTCTTGTGCATTCCAGCACTCAATTTGCAGGTCACATGAGTGGTTTTGGATGGGCTACAGAAGTGGTGTGAGGGGTTTAAAAACCTTCAGTTATAACATTGATGGTGTGCACTTTTCTCTTCATTAGACACTGGACATATTTATTCCACTATCGTGCATTTGCGTGTTCTTTACATATTGCGCAATTATGCTGAATGTTTGTTACCTACAATAACTAACATCCAAGTGTATAGTTTTTGTGTGGAATAATTTCAGGCCTCAGAAATGCCACAACCGTTTCAGACAACTTGAACTGTAATGAAACTTCATATGCTGTTTGTCTTATTTGGCTTTCTTATGTTAAGTCTTTTAACATAAGACCGGTATATATGTGGTATGTGCATTAAGGTATTAACATGCATTGAAATGCCGCAGCCATCCTGGTAATGCAATTTAGTTTGCATTAGAGTGCACTGTAGATTGTATCCTATCATGCCGGTTAAGTTGTATGGATTCATCGCACTTTCTGTGTGCTGTGATGATACTCATTACGCTGACAGTAAAGCAACCCTCCGCCACATGATGCAGTGTAAAAGAAGTTAAAGGACAAGAGACATTGACCGCTATTTTTAATGCACTTAAGTGTGGAGACAATTTAAACATTTCTTCATTAAAGTGAATCCTCTGACCAATGGGCCCATGGCTATTTATGCGTTCTGCTCCTTTTTTCAACATGGGCAGTTATGGGACTTTAAAAAAAAAAGAAAGAAAACAAACATGAAAGCTAAATATGACTTTAATCCATGTGGATTGTTATTTGACTTTGGTTAGGGTTCTTTTACAGTTCAAGGCCAAGGCGAAGTGATGTTAAGATGCTTCTTCTCCTCCTCAGTTGCTTTTGTTAAGGGTTGGATAACCAGCGTCAATATGCCTTGACTTTAAATAATATGTTGGATGAAGAAATTTTGAAATGTGTAGTGTAGTGGAATGGAAAATAAGTTGTCTTTTAATAGCTAACACGGATGTCAAGGTTGACTGTAGAGAATATGATAGTCTTGTTGAGGCCATTGGGAATAAACACTGGTAGAACATCTTAGATGACTGGAAAACAAAACCACCAAACCATCATGAAAACCAGTCATATAAACAGCTTTGACTCTCCAAAAACTATTTACAGACAAGGAACAAATTACAAACTGCCCGAGAAGTCAATGTTATTGTTTTTCTTTTTTTTTATATACTTATTTATTTCAAACATAAATCGGGACATGTTCCTGATATAGACAACTGACTTGCATTATGCATCTCCTTCGAATGGGTTTAAAACACGCATTAATGTGCGCTAGTTCATTCCAGGTTTGAGCAGGCAGCCATGTCGCGGGTGATGAAGAAGAGGCAAGCCGATCCTAAAGTCGTTCAGTACGTGTGGTCGGCCATCGAGGTCATTCGCAACCAGAAGCAGATTGCAAACATGGACCGAATCTCAAAGTAAATTCCCCCCACCCCCCCACCCTACTTCTGGCACCTTAATTCAAACTTGCTTCTACCCACACCGCCTGCAGAAATGACCTGTGGGATTTTAATTAAAACCAGCAACGTATTTGGATTTGGTAAGCATGCTCTTCCCTTTTAAACCCCCCCCCCCCCCCCCCCCCTTTCCACTGCAGGTATTTAAGCCGTGTGTACGGGATGCACCCCAAAGAGACAGCCAGGCAGCTGGTGCTGGCGGTGAAGGACGGCCTGGTGGTGGAGACCCTCACCGTGGGCTGTAAGGGCTCCAAAGCTGGGGTGGAACAGGAGGGCTACTGGCTGCCCGGGGACGAGATGGTAAGACAGGCTGATGCTCCTCCATGTTGGACTGTAGCAGTCATGAGCTAGTGTAATGTTGAAGAGTAGGGGCGTGGCCTTTTATCAATGTGAGGAATGGGACATGGGGGACGTTGAGAGTAAAGAGCTTTAGCTTTTTGTCCACCTTTGGGGAGTAGCTACATTACAGTTTAGCGAGCTGTTAATTTTCACATGATTTTGCAGTAGCTTCGTCAAATTGAATGTATTTTAAAAACCAAAACCTAAACTTTATCTGCAAAGTTTTTTTCAGATTTCAGTATTCTTTCTACTTTCTGTTGTTAATGTAATTAATTTATTTAAATGACCAGGATGAGCACATCTTCAGTTAAGGTGTTCTTAGAATAATTTATGTAACGATCAAGCCACATACTAATTAATAATGTTTGTTGTGTCTGTGTACTTTTGGAGAAGAAAATGTTTTTCAGATTGCTTCCAGTTGATGGTTAACGATAGCGTACATTATGTTTTAGGGAGCAGGGGACCCTAACTGTTCAGTTTGTTTGTCTTATTGATGCATCATAGCAAGTTGTAGAGTTCATAGCTCTCTTAATTACTTTGTCACACTTTTGCCTCTGATCTCCTCCCAGTGCTTTTAGCACAGGAGAGCCGTAAACCCTCTGTGCTCCCCTCCTCCCCCCCTCCAGCTAGAGTCCTCCCTGGGGGGAGAGGTTAGATTAGGGACGCCTAGGTTAGCGCTGCCTCGTGCGGCTCACAGCTAAACTTCCATTCGTTAGCCTGTTATGCAGAAGTCCCGGTAAGCGTGATACCCCCTCAGAGAACAAGCATTACTTCATCTCTGTTCCAAAATACTTGTGCTGACTTATCTGCATAGCGGTGTAGGTTAACAGTATCCCCTGCAGTTCATCCCTTCGAATGTGAATGAGGTGTAATAATGCTTAGCACCCTGCGGGTGGAGTCAGCCAATTCCAACTCTCAGATGTAGGTTTTTGAACGATGTTTTCTGGATCACTTGCAATCGCAGGAGCAGATGTCTGAGGGAAGCAAGGTAGGATGAACTTCATTCGCTGTGATTTCCACTTACTGACTTAATCTTCCCTGTAGTCGGTAGTTTGTGTGACCTGCGCACGGTGCAGCTTTTGAGCACAATGCAGCTTTTTGTAACACCAATGCAAACGTGCTCAGATTGGCAGATTTAATTTCTGTTTGATTTCATCGGTGGTAACTTTCTGAAGCTGATGAGAGATGCTGAATCTTCACATGAGCATTATTAGGAGGTCGAAGGACTCGAATGCAAGGTCTTTGAAATGGCTCTGATGTGTGTTCAGCTTAATACAAGCTTCATTGAGCTTCAGAGCTGTTCCGTGTGAGGTCATTCCTGTGAGTCTGTTTTGTCATTCAATGGCCAGTAGTCGTGATCTCTCTCTCTCTCTCTCTCTCTCTCTCTCTCTCTCTCTACACTTGCTAGCTCTTTGAATCATTAAAATCTCTTCTTGCCCCCAGATGTACACATACCCACACACATCATTTTATTCACTGAAATGTTTCCGATCAAAACAGCGACACTCTGTACTACTTCTTCCAATTGTGTGCTGAGACCCTCTGGCGTAAGACACGGGCTTGAAGCTGGTTCAGCACTGCTTATGCCTACACCCTTCAGTGCTTCAGCTAAACATCCAAACACCTTTTCTGTAGAGGCTCCACCTAAACATCCACCCGCCTTCTTTATCAAGGTGCCCGGAATAGCGCTGGGTTATCTGCTCGGACTCCTGTGCTGTTTGTAAAGGTTTTGACTGCAGGTTTCCTTTAGAGCGCTCAAAAAAAAAAATGCTGAAAGCAGTCTGGACAGCAGCCACACATAGCAGTAATGCAAGTAGGTTTATTGTGTGTGTGTGTGTGTGTGTGTGTGTGTGTGTGTGTGTGTGTGTGTGTGTGTGTGTGTGATCCTCCAAGTGCAGGTGCTTTCTCTTTTAGTGTGGTAGGTAAAGACAGATCTGTCCCAGAGGAGACGACGTAAAAATGTGATGAATGTGGCATGGGAGAATGGAACGGAGTTTGAGGGTATTTGCACTGGCATGGGTTTGATTTAAATGGTCATTTACCTGAACACCAACTGGATTGATGGGTTTTAAGTATTTATTGACCTTTGGGAATGCAGCATAACATTATATATAACCCCCCAAAATTTCTCAGCTGTCACTGCCAAAGGTTCACTTCTGTTAGATTTAGAATAATTTACAGAATAATGACTTTATTTGAACGCAAGATACTGACCATTTAAATTGAATCTGCAGTGATTACCTGTGATTATTGTGTGTGGTGCAATGGGAAACTCTACCCTTCCTTTGAGTGCGCACAAACGACGCCGCTCATTGGCCGCCTACTGTCCTCCGCTCAGCCCGTCTCTGAGGCGGGGCCCGTGTGGTCCGAGAGGCGGAGCCTGGGCGAGGGCGACGCCCATTACTGTTGTGGTGTGTGTTTTCCAGGAATGGGAGGCAGAGAGCCACGACTGGTACTGCTTTGAGTGTCATCTCCCCGGCGATGTCCTGGAGTGTGACAGCTGCTTCCGCGTCTATCACCTCCGCTGCCTCACTGAAGAGCACCGGCCCAGGGATGCCACCTCCCACTGGCAGTGTACTATCTGCAGGGTAGGCATGCGCACACACATACACACACCCAGCAAAGCAAGGGAGCGTGGGGAAAATGTCTGATATCTTTTGAGTGAAAATTATTTATTAGGCTGATGTTGCTCTTATGTTGGGACACACGCAAATATTGAAACGTGAAACCTACTTTGGTCTTTTTCGTTAAACCTTTGGTGTCTTTAACATGAGTGCTTTTAAATATTAAACATGTAAAAAAAAATAACAGTGTTATTTCTGCCTTGTTTGCAAACAGGGTAGTAAGCGGAAGAATTTTAACAAACAGGAAATGACCACATACCTGAGGTTCATTCTTGCACGTATGAAAGAAAGAGTAAGTTTGTAATTTATCTTTATCTCTGTTAGTTTTTTAATTTATTTAAAGCTTTTAACTTCACCCATATGAACTTGTGCCCAGAACCTCTGATAAGCTGGACCTCTGTGTCTTGTCCCACAGGCTATTGACCTGCACAAGAAGGGCAAGGAGACCAAGCAGCCCATGTACAGGAGGCTCATCCACTCATCGCTGGACGTAGACAACATCCAGGAGGTGAGACGGGCCACAGCAGGTCTCAGAATGTCCAGGGACTCAGACGTGCTCCTCAACATCTATAGACGTCCAGCCCTAATTTAACACAGTGGTGTACCTGATAAAGGGGCTTCAGGATGACCTGAAAGTTCAGTAGACTGGAGTGTTGGATTAGAGATGGAGATCCTGGAGATGCTTGGATTACTCGGCCTAATCCTACGATCCTAATCTGCGCCTTTGTTACAATGTGAATATTGGAGTATGTAGGAGCTGAATTCTGCAGAATGGTAGATCTCCAAGCCTCCTGTACTGAGCTGTTTCGCGTAGTACATCTTCAGGAGTAGGGCCTGGCACGTCCGCTGTGCAAAGGTCAGCTCCTGCTCCTCCACCCAACTGCAACGTGCCTCTCGTGTTCTACCCGCAGAACATCTCCGACGGCAAGTACAAGAGCTTCGAGGAGTTCAAAGCAGATGCACAGCTTATCGTCCACAACACAGCCATCCTGCACGGAGGTTAGGCTCATTGGGTTGGGGGAGGACACTTTACGTAAGGGTAGGTGCATTCATTGCTCACTTCCTGTGTGTTTGTTTTTTGTTTTGTTTTCTTTTTGTTTACTTTTTTCATTAGCACATAGTGACCAGACTGAAATTGCTAGACTTCTCTACAATGACACGTGCCACGAGGTAAGAGCTCAAATGGACTTGAGTCTAAATCTGGACAAAAACCAGGATCACCCGTACGCATGTAGCATATACGAGCGGTCGGAATCGTGTACAGATCATGAATTTCTGAATCACGGCTTCGTTTGCCCCACTCGGGGCAGGAAATTAATGGATCGTGTGTGTGTGTGTTGGTTTCCCAGCTGAACGAGTTACTGTTGTGCAGAAACTGCTTCCATCTCTCCAACGCTCGGCCCGACAACTGGTTCTGTTACCCGTGTGTAAGTGTGCAGTACGTTTGGAATTACGTGGGCTAGTTTTTTGCATGGCCTCTGTGCGTTTTGCCGTCGCCCGTGCTGAGATTGTGCCTGTGCGTTTAGGCACCCGGCCACGAGCTGGTGTGGGCCAGGATGAAGGGCTTCGGGTACTGGCCCGCCAAGGTGATGCAGAGGGAAGGGAGCCAGGTGGACGTCCGCTTCTTTGGACACCAGCACCAGCGGTGAGCGCTAATCACGCACTTATTAGCTATTGACGGACAAGTGACACCTGACGTGTTGAGTACCTTTCCAAATCCAAAAAGCTGAAGCCAGCCGTCACTCTCTCTGACTGGATGACAAGAACCGTAGGCTTGGACTTGGAAGTCTTGGACTATGTTGCCATGGCTACAAGTAATTCTGTAGCTAATAGTTTTAGCTTCCAAGTTATGCTAAAATGACTAAATGTTAATGGTTTTGTTTATGTTTTAAGAGGAATCATCATGATATGGGAAACCACTTTGTAATATCTTGGTAGCCAGTTCTCTGAGTACCTGTAGTAAATGTGTGAGCGTCAAGGTTCAAGATGTTGATGGGTTATTCTTCCATGATATAAACCCCCAAACACTTCGCCCACCATTAACCATTTGAAATTATTATAGAATTGTGTAAGTCACATTTGACTTCTGGATTTTGATGTTGGTGGTGTTATTTTGGAAATGGCAAATGTTTCATTTTAAGAGGTCAGTAAAAAAATTAATAAACACATAACGGCGCGAGGGTGTGGCTCCTTGCCGGCCGAGCGGTGACGTCCCGTGTGACCTGCGCTGCAGGGCCTGGATCCCGTCGGACAACATCCAGGCGATCACGGTGAGCGCGCAGCAGCTGCAGGTGAAGCGCAGCGCCGGCTGGAAAAAGGCGTGCGAGGAGCTGGACCTCCACCAGCGCTTCCTGCGCGAGGGGCGCGCTTGGAAGGGCCGGCCCGAGGAGCGGCCCGAGAGGCTCGAGGAGCGGCACGACGAGGCCGAGTCCAGCATCTCCTCCACCAGCAACGAGCAGGTGAGCCGCCCACGCCGGTCCGGCACCCCTGGGCTTTTTTTGGCTGTCAGCGGAGGAAGCTAGCGGTTCAGAGGAGCGGAACGTGTCCTTATTATCACAGAGAGGCGGATTGAGCTGGATTTATATGGGTTTTGTCGGAATAGCTTAACCGCTTGCGTTCAGTTTGTCAAGATTTTTCAAATTTAACTTAAACCAAGCACCTAAGCACAGACCTGTTGTTTCACCCCGTTTCTTTCTGAAGGGAGAACGTTTTATGTGCAGAACGTTCTGTGTTCATGTTTTCTGTTCTTTAACCCCCTGCTAGTCCAAGGGGAACCAGGAACCCAAAGCCAAGAAGAGTCGTCGATCCCAAGCGCTGGAGCCGAAGGAGGAGGTGCGCTTCCTTCAGTAACACCTCAAACAAGATGCCTCCTTCCTCAACATGGGGTGTGTGGCCGCACCCCTCATCTCCTCATTCTTCTCCCGTCCCCCTCCAGGAGCCTGAGCCCGAGATGGAGGCGGTGAGCTCCAGCCAGGAGATCCCCACCGCCGCACCCCATCAGCCCGAGCGCATGTCCGTCTCCACCCAGACGAAAAAGAGCGGCTCGCCGTCGTCCTCGGGGCCCTCGCCGGCGGCCCGAACTCTCCACCGCGGCACCCAGACCGTGAACGAGGGCAGCTGCCAGAACATGTGTCACGACAAGTACACCAAGATCTTCAGTGACGTGAAGGAGATGATGAAGGTCGAGAACAAGCGGGAGACCGAGCGGGTGCTGAAGGAGGCGCTAGACAAGGTGACTCCTCCGCACCGGCCACGAGCTCCGCCCACGCCTGCTTTCTGTAATTCTGTAATGGGGGGGGGGGGGGGTGAACCAGTACTTCTACTTTAAAACTGTTATCGATTGCTGAACGTGTAGTGTATGAAGGAACAAATACCAGCTTAGTTACTTTGTGATCACTGGATCACTTTGTTTGAAAAGGAAAAAGAGCATCTGTGCACGAGTGCATCATGCCTTGTGTAATTCATGACCAAATATTGCATCATTTGTGCCTTTGGTCAAACGGGGCAACGTGCACGATGAGGAGCGCTTGATCTGGTACCGCTGTCCCCGTGGAGGGGCGACGCCCGCACCAACGACGTTGCGCCTGGGGTAACGAGGGTGCTGAGGTCTGTTCTGCTCCGCCCCACACAGCTCCGTAGCGAGATGGAGGAGGAGAAGAGGCAGGCGGTGAACAAGGCGGTGGCCAGCACCCAGGCCGAGCTGGAGCGCAAGTGCAAACAAGTGAAGGAGAAGTGTAAAGAAGAGCTGATGGAGGAGATGAAGAAGATGGTGAACCAACACAAGCAGCTCATCTCGCAGACCAAGAAGAAGCAGTGGGTGAGTGTGGCAGTCTGGGGCAGTTTGGGGCAGTTAGGTGCAATAATCAGTGAGCGGTGTAATATCGGGGCTTAGGGAGATGTGCACAATAGCACTTGATATTTTCTCTTTGAAAGCAAATTTGTGCAGTTGGGTTGCCTTAACCGTGCTGTCTGAAAGTTGTTTAATTTTCTCTAAGCACAGAAGTCCAGCACGCCGTGTCCTTTTTATGTGGCTTTATTAAGATAGATCCAGAGTCTGTTGCTAGGAGATGAAGCCCGTTCGCCTGTATATATTATGGACTTCTTTAATATTTGGTGGGGAGGGAGGGGGGGAATAAACAGTTTTCTCTGAAAACGACTATAATGCAACAACCTTGAAATTTTCCTCTGGAAAGTTTCACATTATTGAATTGTGCCATTGGAGAGGAGGACTGTTCTAGTGTCTGTTGAGATGTTGGAGGTGCTGTTTTTCTGACGGTGTTGCGCCCCCTGTCTGTCAGTGCTATAACTGTGAGGAGGAGGCCATGTACCACTGCTGCTGGAACACCTCGTACTGCTCTATCAAGTGTCAACAGGAGCACTGGCACGCCGACCACAAACGCACCTGCCGCCGGAAGAGATGAGCAACAGCCAATCACAGCATGCCCTCCTAGCTCCACCCATTTACATGCCACGCTTTTGGATATTTTAATTTTTTTTAATGTTTTTGGTCATATCCCTGAGCCTCTGGAATTGGACGTTCTAAGTAGCATTTCAAACACGTGCACCCGTGAAGCACTCTCGTCTTATTGTGGAGGACTGACTTCTCCTTCTGAGCTATGGTGAAAACATGACTGCCATCAAGTGCTGTGGTTGATCGAGGAAATCGGCGGAAGGAGAGTTTTACTTTGGATTATACCGTTTTATTTTGGTTATGTAAATCTTTTATTTGCTTTAAAAAAAAAAACAAAACAAAAAGAGCCTTGCTTACCTACAAACTAACTGAAATGTGAAGTAATAACCTTTTTAAACGTGATTCTTAATCACTCGCCATGTAGATATTTGACTTTTTATATAAGCGGATGGTGTTTACCTCCTGTGTGGATCGACATTGGTGGTGTTTTACTCTGCGCTTGGTTTTATCAGTGGTTGTGATGCATCATCTTTTGGGAACAGGGTTAAAGTTGGCAGGTCATTTCTGTCAGAAAAAAAAAAATACAATCTTCCATTTATGAATATGCACACTTCACATTATACTTTAAAATAGAAAAAAATGAATTTTTAATGAAAACGGATTATTTATGTGCTAATTTTGGGTCCATTTTCTGTAGCTAAAGTGTTATTAATCTTTGCCGAGTGGGATATTTGTGAGGTTCATTTGTGTGTGGAACATCTTCACCCTGATGGTCCCGACTCATGCTTGCTTGTGCACCCTAAAACTACCTAAGTTGTTTCCTTCCAGTTGCAAAGAATAGTGCCCGTCGGTTCCATATTTCAAGGTCCCAGGTCAGGAATTAAATCTGAATCAAGAGGGCAGATGTACAGAGACCACTGTAAATAATACATTTAAAAATGACCTTTAACCCTTTTGTTAGTTCTTACCAATAAAAAATTTTAAAAAGGTGTCCTCCCTTGGCCCCGAGTCTTTTAAAATAAACAAAAGTCTGATCCAGTTCCCATTTGAATTGAGCGGGGAAGTGCTGTGTGGGTTTCTGGGAGAGTTGGTGTGGCCGGCAGCGACCAATCGGCTGCAGGATGGTAGGAAACGTAAGGTTCTCCTGTTTTTTGCACAGCCTTGTATGTAAGTGCAAAATGTGTTCACTTCCTTGTGGGAATCACCATGTGCATTCTGAATGAGCGAAGTGCAGGAGAATCTCTCCTGTTCTCTCTCTCCACGTCACTGTTGCACTACATGTAAATAAACGTGTGCCGCTAAACGTGACCATTTGATGAGATTTGCACGTTTGTAGCGTTATGTACATTTCATGAATGCATTATCTATGTATTTGATAAATCGGTCTGTTTAAAAAACAAACAAAAAAAAAAAAGACATTGTGATTATGGGCAAATGTTTTCATTCCAGTGGCCATGAAAATTGGGTTGTGTGTGTTCATTTCCAGTTATTCGTTCTTTCCCATGGTTGCGTATCTGCAGTGGATGCAACAGGTTTTTGTTTGTAAGGGTAATATGGTGTCACTGTAATTGCAGACAACCCTTTTGTTTTGGGTTTTTTTTTCTTTCTTTCTAATTTATGTGGGCAAAGTAATGACTACTGAAAATATGGGCCCAACCCAGTTCGGCGTCTGCACCAATCACAGTCTTTTCCTTCACGTGCGTCCGGATTCATGTGTAGACGTCCTGCCCTTGCTGGGTGTCTCTCGGTGAGACGCCCCTTTTGCTTTACAGTATGTAACAGTACTATGTATAAACAATAAACATATCAACCTGTTACGGTGGCTTTGAAAATCTTTGCAGACGAACAAGCATCCGTCCCGCAATGCAAACTTAACAATGAAAGTTTTCCCAACAAAGCACTTTATTGCACCATCTCTTGTGTAGGTAGGCCAAGGCTTCTATAAAAGTGTTATTTAATACTTTTAATTATGTGTACAAAACAATTTCAAACACACCTGCACCATACAAAATAATTTTTTTTGTCTTTTTTTCTGTAACCAACAATATTTACACACACCATGCAGACTCTCTCATAGTAAGTCTAGATTTCCAACAAAAATGGGTCAAAGTAACGTCACAGGTTGAAAGTTATGTGCACATCTCTTTTTCTCTTTTTCAAAATGGGAGATTGTTTCCATTTTGTATGGGAATGACATTGATGCTTCCAAATACACACGTTAAGACTACCTGCCTTCCTTTTTTAAAAAGAAACGAAAAACAAACATAACTGCATTGTCACTCTATGAAGTGTAAACTTGGTTCCCCATACACAGTACAAACTTTAATTACACTTATTTTAAAAAACAAGGTAAAAAAAAAAACAAGCAAACTTCAAATAATTGCGTGTATATGCTCGGACGGAGTTGATGCGATTGCGGTACAACACCCCCCCACCCCCATCCACCCATCCCTCTCCCCTCTCTGTACCTCACGGATTAGCTACTCCATGTTGGAGACAAGTCAAAGGACACGATGCAGCAATGAGGCAGAGACAGAGTAACAATTTCAAATGGCTGCCAGTGGTTTGAAATGAACTCTGATCTATTTCGAGCCAGTTTCTGGTGGACGCACTCTTAGGTATGGCGTAAGTGCCTGCTCTGGTGCTGGGTTTGTTTCGTTTTCCTACACGACCTCTGTGTTTCTGTCCCACCTGGTCTTGATTCCTTCTTCTTGTATTGCATATACCTACAGTTCCTCTCCTGAAAGGTATAAGCCAGGTAGGTTGAGGAATCTGAAATGAGCAGTAAAGACAGGCAGCCAAGCCCGTGTGTGGAACTGGTTGTGTAAGGCGAGGTTGGTGGCGGATGAAGAGAGGTGGGCAGGCCAGGCGGGATCTCTGGTTTAAGGTGCTAGCTCAGGCCTCCACGCCTCCGCTCCGCACTAGTGCAGATGTGTCAATCACGGGAAAGCGCCGGTCGGTATGCGATAGTGACGGACTCGACATGACCGCAACGTCACAGATGCACTTCTGTACAAACCTGTCAATAAATAAATGAAGCTATCTGCAGATCTTAAAGATGGGAGAGAGGGAGAGAGAGAGAAAGAGAGAGAGAGAGAGAGAAGGGGACAACCCGCAAAGGCAAACAAACGATTAAAAAACACCAAATGAAAACACGAGTGGTTGTGCAGCAGGTTTGCCAAAGATGTGACACTGCGTGTAAACAGAAGCTCCAGGCACGTGTTCAGATTTAATTTGCTAAGGGCAATACAATATTTCTTTATCTGATAAAAAAAAGATGTGTTCATCTCTATCTCTCTATTTAAATTCTTTTTTCTGTCAACACATCTCGGCCTTTTTCCAATCACAGTGACGTATGATCTGTTGTCTTGAATGTCTTGATGATGGATCACTTCTTGACGTTACCATGAGTTTGTTATTCTTGGGAATCCTAAATTCAATACCCGCGTGTGTGCGTCTTAAATGGTAATCAAAATTTTGTCTACAACAGACACCATGCAAGTGGAAGTACTGCATTGGAAACTTTTCATTGGTGATTCCTAGATCGCATTTTTTATATTATATATATATATATATATATATATATATATATATATATATATATATATATATATATATATATATTCTTAGATTTATTTATATATATATATTTGTATATTTATATTTTTACATATACTTGATGTGATACTACTCACTCAAGATGATACAATGCTTTGTTTTATATTAGCAATATTATTTAATGAGGAAAACATTTCCAAATGTCTTCTCTCACAAACTTCTAAAAAGAACAAAATAAATAGTAACTATTTTCTGTACATAATTACACAATATCAACTGACTTTGTGATTACCTTAAGCTTTGTACAATGATATTAAACATGAAACTGAGAGAGCAGGGAACGTTTTTTCGTTTTGCATCCTGCTGTGGGGACATTTACAAACGTCAGAAAAATTAAATGGGCAAATTTTTGAGAGGACGGATGCAATTATACATAAAAATGTAGCAATTGGTTCGGTACCTTTTTTTAAAATGAAAGGACAAAAATGGCGTCCTGCGTTGTTAATATATGTGTACATTTAACAAGTTACTCCAAATCAACGGAAAACGTAAAATACACAGTTTGCCACAGTATGTAGATAGTTTAAAAACCCCCCCGTCGCTCATGTGGGGAGGACTAAGGAGTGATGTTGCGATACCGCACATGAAAACAGAGCAACACACTCGTAAAACGTGAGATTGGAACAAGCAGGAGCGGGAGCCGCTGTTCTGTGGTGTGAGGAAGGAGAATCTTCCTCCTCCTCCTCCTCATGGGCGGACCTGACCCTCACGGACCCTCCTGGCCAGACTGTCCCCTTCAGTCCCCTCAGTGTCAGTTTTAAAGAGAACCTGACTGGTCCTGGTTAAAATCGGCACAGGCACGCACGCAAACAAACAATCCAGGGCTACATGTTATAGGCCACGTATATGGGGTCCAGCTGATCGGCCAGGAATCCGTCTCGCAGGTGCATGCGCTGCTTTTCACCGCGGGAGTTGATGGGGATGACGCCCACGTCCACCACCACCACCACGCCCACGATCAGGTAGTGTTCCTCCAGCACCGCGTTGGTCACCAGAGGCACCAGGTCCAAAGCCTCCTGCTCCGATCCCTCCAGCTCCACCACCACCACCAGCAGGTTGGTCCAGGGGAACACAGCACTACGAGAACAACACAGCCATGGAGGGGGGGGTGGGGTGGGGGGACTCAACTAAGCCCCAAGGGGGGAATGACCCCGTGCAGCACAAACCTTAAGTACCTAGAAATGCACTATATAAATTGAACATTCGTTCATTCAAACTCCCCAAGATTCAAAACCACCCCCTTCTCTCTCAACAAGGGTGGCACTTCTACCCACCATGGACCATTTTTTGCATTCATACACACTTCAGTACGGATTCTGAATGATCAGATGAACAATTTACCTCCAAGAAAACCATGTACATTACAGCTCTAAATCTGCCCATAAACCTCCTGCCCCCCTGGTTAAGTGGGGCCTCATTTCTGCCTCTAAGTGAAGCTTGAGCTGGGCGGGGTACGTACCACTCCATGATGCTTTTGTGGGAGCGGATGACGGAGGTCTCGATGTCTATGGGGTGGTACCTCATGCCTCTTAGCTCCATCGCCTCATCCAGGGCGCCGACCACGTACAGAGCGTCGTGCCTCTCTGTCAACACAAAGCACACGGTCCACACTCGCTGCCCTCTGTGGCTCGTCGTTACAGATTGACATCCATGTAATGCAGTTAAATTAGAATGTGCTCATTATTGTAACAGTCCTTGATCTACACGTCCACAGGACACACAGAGGCCCAAACCACTGGAACTGTGGCTGTGGAGCGTTTTACTGTGAGAAGGCTACAAATGTTGTCTCTGTGTGTGTTGAGAGTGTGTGTTGAGGTGTGGGTGTGTGTGTTGAGGTGTGGGTGTGTGTTTGAGGGTGTGGGTGTGTGTGTGTGTGTTGAGGTGTGTATGTGTTGAGGTGCGGGTGTGTGTTGAGGTGTGGGTTTGTGTTTGAGGGGTGGGTGGTGTGTTGAGGGGTGTGTGTGTGTGTGTGTGTGTGTGTGTGTTGAGAGTGTGGGTGTGTGTGTGTGTGTGTGTGTTGAGGTGCGGGTGTGTGTGTTGAGTGTGTGTGTGTGTGTGTGTGTGTGTGTGTGTGTGTGTGTGTGTGTGTGTGTGTGTGTGTTGAGAGGTGTGGGTGTGTGTGTGTGTGTGTGGTGTGTGTTGAGGTGCGGGTGTGTGTGTTTGAGTGTGGGTGTGTGTTGAGTGTGGCTGGGTTTGTGTGTTTGAGGGGTGGGTGTCTGTGTGTTGAGGTATGGGTGCGTGTTGAGATGTGTGTGTGTGTGTGTATGTGTATTGATTGTGTGTGTGTTGAGTGTGTGTGTGTGTGTTGGTCTGTAGTCGTCCCGTTACCTCCGCTGGCGTCTGTGAGCTCTGTGCGGCGGAGGAACCCCAGGTATCCCGTACGCGCCCACACTGTCTGTGTGTCCCCGAAGCTCAGGCGTGAGTTGAAGTGGTCAGACTGCAGGGCCTCGTCTCCGTACACGGTGAAGTAGCCGCTGCCATTGTGCCCGCTATGCACCCAGATCTGCAGCCAGGGGGCAGTAGTGAGGCGGGAGAGAACCAAGAACCTACACAACCCACCATTAAAACGACCACTGGAACAACAAAATACCTCCCCAAGATGGGAATCTCCCAATGGACCCTTGGTCTCTGGATTTGCGATGATGATTCGTACTCCAGGTAAAATCTGAATGTTACAAGATGTATGAGATTTTCATGGTTGCTACAATTGTAAACCCAGCACAATAAATGTACTTCAGTAAAGATGCTTCTATATACCTTTCCAGACTCCATGAGGGGTAAACTATGTGGAGAACCTCTCTCAACCAGCCGGACTCTGGGGCGCAAGAAAAATAATCCACGCTTACTATCCGCAAAGATGACTGATCAATAATAATCATGAGCAGGTGTCAGTAATGATAGGACAATTATCATTCTATAACAGCAAAAACTGACAGGGCAGTTTCTGCTAAAAGCTAGTTGTTTATCTCTTTTCTCCCCTTAGTTAACTGAAAACAACAGAATGGACATGATCTGGGAATATAAACACAGCAGAAAAAGATTTGTTGCTTCACAGATGGCAGTGTTTCCAGTAAACTTTAATTGGGGTTTGGACTCTACAGTCATAGAAGAAACATCCATGCCCAATTAAAGGCAACAAAGAATGTGTCAGTGAAGCAACCCTCTCCTCACAAATACACACGTCATATCCTCCAAAGAGCCCAGCGGGGCAAGAGACCAGCGGAACCCAACCAGTGTGCACATTTGTGCTAGGCAGGGTGACATCTGTGCCTTGCAAGCGCTGCAGACAGAGAGAGTTCAGACAGACGAGGGGTCACGGCTCACGGCTGCTCACCTGTCGTGTCTCAGCGCCCTCATGTCCACGTACACGGTGGTTGGGTCTGGTCCAGAGGTGCCCTAGGACGCACACAGCGCGAGAGTTAGTCGACGTTCACTACAGTCGAACTGTTTCGATAATATAAGCTTACACAAACCAGTATCTGAGGAAAAATGTCATAGGAAACAGCAAAGCAACCATTCTCAAGCAGAAAAATCTAAGCTTCATTCAGCCCTCAAAAAATAGCTGTAAAATGTCAAAGAAAATGGAAAAAAAAACAGCAGAAGTGATTGACAATGTGGTGTGTGTGTTTTGAGATAACGCACCCTGGCACACGGATCTCTCTGAGACACTGTGGAGACCTGCTTAGCTAAACACACACTCCTGTCACTTCATTGCTAAGGTCTGCTCGTGACCAATGACATCACTCCATAGTAAACGCTCAACTGTCATTTGCGTTTTAGTAATTTGGGTCTGTGACTTGAGAGGCTTAACAGGCAATGAAGAAGCCTGCCTTCCATTTCTAAGAGCCATGACAGGACCCCACCCGCTCACGGGTTAAAAAATAAATAAATCGCTGCAGCATGCACTTCAGAACCTAACCGAGCAAGGCACAATAAGAGCCACACACCAGGAGCCCTAACAGAGCCCAACCTGTGTCCCAGCAGGCCTCGGGCCAGCAGGGGGCGCCCTACACCTGACTGCACAGAGCCCACAACCAGGCGCGCCATCAAAGGATCGGGACACGACCCGGCGAGCGTAAGAGAGTAACGAGCAAGAAGGTTCATCGTTTAAGATGCTGTGAACAAAAGCAGCCATCATCCTGACGTTCAGCATGCACTGTAAGCTACTGTATCTATATTACAACATGAAAACGCTGAGCTCATAAGCAGAGCGACGTGTGGGGGGGGTCTGGCGCCTTCTGCTGGGACAGAGGTGAGACGCTCTCAGCTCTGAGACCTCCTAAGATATCTGGGGTTGGCAGCCATTTAGTCTGTTAGTCCCTGTAGCCTTGTAACCCTGCATTGGCGACACACAGAGGAGTTTAAAACACCTCGGCACAGTTTTAAACCATCCCCACTGCTTGGCCATTTCCAGCCCATGTGCGCATGGGGGCCTCGGACACCACAACAAGCACCTGGCAAAGCTGGTGTTCTCACGGCAACAAGCACAGGGGGGAGGGGCTTCCCTACCTGATCAAGCTTCCCAAGCCTGTAGGGCTACAGCAGCCAGTGATGAGACAAAGGGTGGAGCAGAGGAGAGGGGGAGCAGAGGAGAGGGAGAAGACGACAGGAAAAGGGAGGATATGGGGTGAGAACAGAAGAGAGGGCACAGAGGTGTCGGGGTGTGACAGAAAAAAAACAGAACCATGAGAAATGAACTGTTTGGGAAATAAATCAGTGAAAAAGAAAAAGTGAAAACCACATGCAAATATGACACGATATGACAAACCAGGCCTATATAAGGCTCTGCGCACGTCTGCGTGCTTTTGGAGGGATTGTAACTGGCCTTGTTTTTTCTTAACTCTGTCCAGGACAACGAATAAAGACCAAAACAGGAAATCTGCCCCTCCCCCACCCCGCCCATAAATGGACAAAACAGGGCAGACAGAAACAGAGACACTCATGACAGGACATGAAGCCTTTATTCCTCAGAGCCTAGCAGAGTGAGAATGGCGGGACCTTTCGGGAACTCCCTGCCAACATGACAGCAGTCCGGTGTGTGACTATGAGGTTCAGTCTAGGATGATAGGGAGGATTAACACTTAAACTCAGATTTTCCCATATTCTTTCACATGAAAGTCACTGTCGACTGCAGGACTGAAATGGCCAGAGATGTGTGTGTATGCGTGGCGGGTGATGGCGTAAATGCAGCTAAGAAGATCGTCTCCCAGGAACCATCACAGGGCTGAAGTCCCCGGGGCCACACTGCCCAGAGCTAACCCAGCCACATGGCCTGCAACGTAGACACACAGCAATGTCAGAAGGAGGAACAAACCCCTTGTCCTGCACACGGGTGGGCAGGCGGGCAGGCAGGCGTGCGGGCCATCGGTTTAGCGGAGGAATCCTGGATCAGGTCCGTTACCCCGCCCCTGTAAGTGCTATTGCATCGTCCCATCCGAGAATCTCTTGGCGGGCTCTCTTCATCTCTCTCCCTCCCTCCCCCCCCTCCCTCTCTCCCTCCCTCTTTCTCATGAACTCTCACACTGACGTGTAGGCACGCAGGACGGCGTGGCGTCATCTTGGCTGACCTGCAGACAGATGGCCAGGTTGACTCGGCAGCCGAAGGAGGTGCTGACAGCGCGTGGGTGGAGGCCCAGGTCTTTGAACAGCTTGGAGAAGGACTGAGTGAGCGCTATCCGAGGTCTCTCCTCCGCCACCACCACACACGTCCTCACGCGGGACAGGTCCAAGCCACGCGACTGCACACACACGCACGCACGCACACACACACACACACACACACGCACACACACAGCATCACAGAATTAATCTAGAATGATTAAACAACAAATCTGTTGCTTCTTGGATCTATTTTGATCTTTTAAACCTTAATGTTGCTTCATTTAATTACATAAAAATGGCTAATGACAGTCTGTGGTTGAGCATACACTGAAAAAATAAATCAAAAAGAAAAACGTACAGTATATGATGAAAGCAAAATGGCGGCGTTTGATTAGGTTTAGAGTGCTTAAAAGGTCGTCGTAGGACTGCCTCTTCATCACGGCCGCTCTTCATCACTTGTCTCCTCGTCTCCAGTGCTAATGAACTGCACACGACTGCTCTGTGCAGCGGTTAGTGAGCGGGGCCTCAGCAGACTCAATCACAGTAAATAAGGCACATTTTCCCAGGGCAGGTGAGCCAGGAGGCACAGACGCCCCTTTTGCCATTACTGAGGCCCCGCTGATGCGTGTGCTCACCCGTCCTGCCCCCCCCAGCCTGCTTCAGGACTGTGGCTAGTAAGGGACGCGTGTGGGATTTACACTCGGGATTTACGCTCGGGAATTACGCTTAGGAATTTCGCTCTGGAATACACTCGGGAACTACGTCTGAAGCTTGGTTATGCGGAACTAGCTGTGGTTTGTGGGTAACGTGTGAACATGCGGGGGCCTAAATTCCTATTAACCGGCACCCCGGCGACATGATGAAAAGAATCACTCTTCTTCAAAAACTTTGTTGTTTATAATTTTTAAAAATAATTTCAACAAATTGAATAGTTCATTTATTTCGTATATCTTTCATATTTTCATAGTCATTTTTGCTCAGCTGCACCACTACCCATAATTCTGTAGGGGACTGTATAAGGCAATGAAGAGCACTGTTTATGTTGTTATAATCTTTCACTTACTAGAATCATCATATGAACGTTACATTATTGTAAGTCTTGTGTAATGTATCACGCAGGCCCTCCTCAGCACACACTGATCACACCGATGACCCGGCTGAAAACCATCCGTACCTTGAGCGACTCGGTCTGGAGGCCCAGGCCTTTGGTGCAGAGCTCCCATGACAGAGTAGGAGCAGAAGGTGTCTCTGACGCGGAACTGACTGACAGCCATGAGCCAGAGAGCGGGGGTTCACTTCCAGCTCGGACGGAGGGATCAGGATGGACTGGTGCCCTGAGTATACACTTCACACACACACACACACACACACACACACCGGAGAGAGCACACGGTTGAGTACGGCGCTTGGGCCCGGGGCAGGCGGGCGGGTGGCGCTGAAGCGAGACAGACACGCTGAACACACACTTCACACTGGAGCAGAACACACAGCAGTCAAAGAGGATTTGGAGGAGCCCGTGGTGCAGACCCGGTTCAGGGCTGGAAGGTGAAGGGCTGTCAGACACGGCTGGGTTTTTCTCTCCAGGGTTGGACCCACCCACACTGGGGCAGGCAAGAGGAAGCTCCTGTCTGGAAGCTTCTGTCTCCTTAACCCTCTCACTCAAGACACTCAGAATTCTTTTTCATCCTAACTCATTAGCTTACAACACACACACACACACACACACACACACACACACACACACACACACACACACACACACACACACACACACACACACACACAGGACTCACACTCACTCACAGTCTCTCTCACCCACTCTTTTAATCCCTCACACTCTCTGATACTGAGTTCCTCTCTCTCTCTCTCTCTCTCTCTCTCTCTCTCTCTCTCTCTCTCTCTCTCTCTCTCTCTTCTCTCTCTCTCTCTCTCTCTCTCTCTCTCTCTCCTCTCCTCTCTCTCTCTCTCTCTCTCCCTCCCTCCCTCCCCTCCCTCCCTCCCTCCCTCCCTCCCTCACCTGCAGAGGCACCAGAGGACGAATCCCAGGCCGCAGTAGGGGTCCCAGGCAGATGGCCACCTCACGAGAAGGGTACAGCTCACACTGGAGCTTGATTGAACGGCAGAAGGCACTGGTGGCAGAGTGTGACATCTGAGAGACGGACAGAGAATGAGGGATGCAGTTGGGAGGAAGGGAGAGAGGAGAGAGAGGGGGGAGACAAAAAAGAGGAAAACAACATGAAACAGAAGCAAGAGAAAGGGATAAGGAATGAAGAGAATAGAGAAAAAGAAGGAGGGGGGGGCGTGGCTCCGCCCCCCTGTCTAAATGTCACCTCTCTGTGTTGATACACTCCGGAGGAGATAATATGGCTAGTCTGTTGTGCAAAAAAGCAATTTGCGTTCAAACTTTCAAACCCATCAGTAGTCACTCCAGTAATCAGTGTCTCGACCAATTATGGCCGTTTTAACGAGCTGAACGCGAGAGCAGAGCAATAACGGTGCCACCAGCTCGTGTGGTCACTGCTCATCGGACCCGCCTGGCCTGTCCCTAGGCAGACAGGGACATAACCGAGACAGAGGAACACAGTGAAGACAGCTTCCTACTTCCAACATGAATGATGAGGGCGGCCACGTGTAGCGACACCATTAGGAGGCGGAGCCTAAGCTCCAGACGTAAAAGGCGGAGCTCGCGGCGCACATGTAAAACGTGGGCCCCAGCCCTGCCCACATAGAGCACTGTGCTTTCTCCATCTCTCCGAGGCTCACGTGAGGCTCACGTGAGGAAAAGTTTTGAAGTGTGCTCATTCCGGGACTGTGGAGCTGAGCACTAAGGAGATCAAGCTCACTGAGCCAAGACGGAAAGAAAGAAAGAGAAGACCACTGGGGTTGCTTTTCTGCAGGGGGGGGTGGGTGTTTGCCGGCCGAACGAACGTTACCTTTACTCCCGCCAGCATTCCTGTGGTGGACACGCTGAAGTCCAGGTACGCCCAGCGTGTCCGGGTTCGAGGGTTTGTACAGCTGCGGGGGCTTCTTCTTTGGCAGATCGTCTGGGAAGCGTCAGAGAAACACCAGTTTACTGCACCATCTTTAGTAAGCCAGGTTCAATTTCAGCGTGGAATACGACATCGTTACGATATCTGACGGGAGCCGGCGTGCCCCGTGCGACGCCACGCTCACTCTCGGCTCACCCGTGTCTAGGACCGGGGGGCCACGTCCTGACGTCCACCGCAGCAGACGCCTCTTTCGACTTCAGAGCTTGCTTATGACCTGCATGGTCATTACGCAGGAAGATCGGCTCACCTGTGTACGCACACGCGATCACGCATCACCAACGTGCAAACAAACACGAACACGAACAGGTATGAAAACACATGGATTTAAAACGTTTGTATCACTGATTTCACTCCATTTTTCTCATGTCTGATGTTTTTATACTCCAAGCACAGTAAGGTGATTGTGGGAGTAGCATTTCTGGTGATCAGGGATCTTTCCGAGCCCTCCGACTAAGTGCAACACCAACCTCCACGATCATCTTCACAGTGGGCAAGGTGGTGGCGATGTTCTGGGGGGTGGGCGGCCGCACGGTTTATGGGCACACAGCCGGCGTAGAGACACCCGTAGGAAGGCTGCGATCAGGTCGATGCCTGCGGGACCAGGACACACACATGACGATGCACTCAGGAGGGCGTCCATCCCAGACCTGTGTGTGTGCTACAACATGCTACTGACACCTCAGGGAACCGAAGATTAGCTGATGTGTTGGATTAGACAAGTGTCCAAGTGTGAAAACACAAAGGGGGGATGGGGGTTATGGGGGAGGATTGTAATCAGCAGTGTAGTTCAGTTTAATGAGAAAAGGAGTGTGTAGGATGGGTAATGGTGATCCCTCCATCTCCCAGTTAATGTTAGGTATTGAGGGGTGGGGTTACTGGGTTAATGTTGGGGGTAGGTATATGATTGGATATTGGTGTTGGGGGGGTTTGTAGGTGGTGTACCAGGTATTGAGGGGTGGGGGTTACTGGGTTAATGTTGGGGGTAGGTATATGATTGGATATTGGTTGTTGGGGGTTTGTAGGTGGTGTACCAGGTATTGAGGGGTGGGGTTACTGGGTTATTGTTGGGGGTAGGTACATGATTGGATATTGGTGTTGGGGGGTTTGTAGGTGGTGTACCAGGTATTGAGGGGTGGGGTTACTGGGTTAATGTTGGGGGTAGGTATATGATTGGATATTGGTGTTGGGGGGTTTGAAGGTGGTGTACCAGGTATTGAGGGGTGGGGTTACTGGGTTAATTTTGGGGGAAGGGTATATGATTGGATATTGGTGTTGGGGGGTTTGAAGGTGGTGTACCAGGTTTTGAGGGGTGGGGTTACTGGGTTAATGTTGGGGGTAGGTATATGATTGGATATTGGTGTTGGGGGGTTTGTAGGTGGTGTACCAGGTATTGAGGGGTGGGTTACTGGGTTAATGTTGGGGGTAGGTATATGATTGGATATTGGTGTTGGGGGGTTTGAGGTGGTGTACCAGGTATTGAGGGTGGGG